>NW_027512182.1:395000-541175 GCF_048772815.1 Callospermophilus lateralis
GTGTTGTGTGTGTGTGTGTGTGTGTGTGTGTATATATATATATATAGATATAGATATAGATATAGATATAGATATAGATATAGATATACTCTCCAAATTTTTCAAAATATGAAATATATGTGTCTAATATACACACTCTAAATTCATTCATGTTCATGTATGTGGATTTATAATCAACTTTTCACAAGATTATAATCAGAAATATTCATCCACCTGAAATACATATTTGTTTCCTAGTACTGAAAACTAACTTCAGTGAATGGTGCATACAAATCCTAATTATTCTACAGTAACTGACCTAGTCTAACATCAATGCAAGTAGACTCCTATGGGACATGATATGTAATTTGTCATTCATTTGTATTCGACACTGGTACATTATTGTTTCTTCAGTTTTTGCACATCACAGGATATACATTTCGTCCACAAGTTCACAAATTAATAAGCATTTGTTTCAACTTTAATCATCTTGCTTCAGAACACATGTATTGTCAGGGTTTCTTGACTGGTCTTTTCATGAGACTTCTTTCCAAACACATTATTTTGAATTTCCATAATCATTTTGAAGCAAAACTCACACACTCTTCATAATAAACCAAAACACTAATATTTCCATTAGATATATACCTGGTTGGAATGAATGATTGTATATCAATATACGATTTCCTTTAATTTTTCAGATATCAGTTAATTCATTATTTAAAGTTCAAAAAAGTTATATTATTTATTCACAGTATGGTCTATTCATGCTTTTTCTCTATGTTCCTAGAAACAGGGTACACCTCTTTGTAAACCCGATTCTCATTTTACATCATCAAAATATTGCTCCCAGAAATGGTGAAAGAAATACTCATGTCACCTCATTATCACAGTAATATTCTGGACAAAAAATGGAAAGGTCACACTTATGATTGTACCAAAGCCTAAATGGAAATTGAACATGGATTTCTAAAAACATCCATGTCCAGGTTGCCTAATGCTGTCAATTGTCAATCCTATTGGTGACTACATATTTGTTTTTTTCCTAATTTATATATTCAAACTCAACCCTGTTGAAAATGTCTAATTCTATCACTCACTTTATACTTTGCCTGATTTCGTAATGTTTCTATTGATATCTGCTTTTCTACATATTTTCCCCAGTTCAACATAGTGACTGACTCTTCATATGTGCTGACATTTACATTCACTCAACAACCGAAAGTCTATTGCTAAAGAACTTTTGGTCCAAATCCTATACTCACTCTTCTTCCTAAACCTACCAACTATCTTCCTAATCCTACTGAATATCCCTTTTTGACTGGATGTTCTATTCTAAATTCAATCATCCAATGTACAAGGTCCTATGCCATTGTATATCGAATTATCTGAGGCATCTTTGCAGAACATCATTCAAAGCTAAGTATCCCAATTAAGGGCAAAACCCTTCTGGGCTTCAAATCATACCTAGATTTCTGTTTTCCTACTTATATTTCACCTCTATATTCTTGTAAATATTGCAGGTTCCCAATACCATTATTCATCACACAGAATCACTCGTAACCCAAATCAAACCTGTTTTTAACCCCAAGTATACACTGTTCCCTCAATCATTTTACAGAAGAGCAGGGACAGAGTGGTTCTTACAATACAGGAAAGTTGGGGACCTTCCACCTGATGAGAACCTCAAATGTCCATGCACAAATGATACCTGGAGAAGTTGTAGGCAGGTTTGAAGCACCTCAGAGAGCAAAAGTCATCTTCCATGGCAAACAACCTGGTCAGGATGAAGGGATGTGTCTGAATCTGCCTCTCTCTCTTCTTATTGTACAGAAGATGGACCAAACCAGGGCTGAGTGGAGAGCTGTTCCCGGGTGCCAATGGTGATATACATTCTACCTTATGAAAGTGTCACAGGAAGTAGGGGCAACCTCCATCTTATGTTACCCTTGGAAGCAACTGTTAGGACAAAGTGGTTGCCAAGGCAGTGACCTCATTCAGTTCCAAAGAATGTGACATACCTCATTTCCTTGGTGATGGAACTCTCTGAACTTGGTATCCAAGAAGCCAGGCACCCAGAGGCAGTCCCAGTCCCAGTCCCAGTGGGCTCACTTGTTTGGATTTACCAAGGACAGAGTCAGTTTTCTTGGTACCTAATGATGTGAGGATGGCCAAATGCCAGGAGAGCTCTGAAGATGGACCTTTCCTGAGAAAACAGGTAGTGGCTAACCACTTTTTCCTGACATCTTCACAGAGTTGGTCAAGGAAACAAGATCTGAGAGAAGACAGGCCATTTCGGGGGAACATAGTATGGCCCACCAGTCAGAGGACACTCCGGATAGTCACAGACCTACTTGGGGGAAGGAGGTGCCTTTGTGGGAGTGGGTGTGGGTTTGTTGTTTTGTCTCATGTTCTGAGAATAGATAGGAAAGGCGGTTTGTTTGGTTTGGAGTGGACCGTTTCTAGTAAGTCATTTGACACGGCGAGTGTTTCTGTTTCTGTGTATCCCACTGTGTCCGTTGTTGTAGACATTAGAAAAGAGAATGCATTAATGGATGTGTCCTGTCTAGTATAAATCTTCCCATAATTCATCCTGCCCAATATATGAATGGACTGCAGCTTGTCTTATCGATGTGCAACACCTGCTATCTTTCTAAGTTGTTGTTTTCTTCCTGAATTCTGGCCACTCTGCAGAATAGGCTCATGGATTTGTGTCCAAAATATGTACCACCTCCAAGCTCTGTGACATGGCCATGTACTGGATAGCTGAAGAGAATGGCGAGCATCTCAGAAAACTCAGATATCAGTGTGACCAGGAAAGTCTCAGTGCAGAAACCCTGCTTTGGGCCTTTTGCCCACTTATTGTTGTGTTTCACTGAATGTCAGGAAGGTCTTTGCCTCAGGCCACCCCTTTGTGAAGCCTGAAGAAAACAGTTTTCACATGGAAATGAATGGGCCTCACCTGTGGCTCTTTGCTTAATTGCTTTGGAAAGGGATGTGTCTTTATCAGCCTCTTGGACCTGTGTGTGGCTGTGACTTAGATTCTCAGCACCTGATGGATCTTAAGAATGATCCCATGTGAGCTTCCAAAACCAAAATGGCAAAAAATTTTATTCATTGTGGATGAAGTCTCTTGCCTTCCTCTGTTAGGTTCCTGCACTCCATCAAATGACAATAGGGATTCTTTGGGTCAAATGAGTTCTTCAAAGCCCTCCAGAGGTGCTTGTGTTTTTGCATGACTCTAAATCAACTAAAGAATCGATACCTGAAATCAGTAAGCCTCAAATTGGAGAAACACAGAAGTATTAACGGCAGGCTTATTTGTTCACTCCTGGTTCACAGAAACGGTGTCCAGGCTACCCTGACTTTAGGCAAATGAGGGGCAAACGAGCTGATTTTGGACACTGTCTTGGGCTGCGCCCCTCATGGAAACCTCCAGCCAGAGGTTAAGATGATTGACTATATGGAATAAGATGAGGGCCATGTGGGAGTGTTTTGGTTTTAATTTTGGTCATTTGTGTGGCATTGGAAAAAATGACTGGGTCCACGTGGGCTTGAACTCTGGTGTGATTTCCCTTAGAGACTGGGTTTGGGAACTGAACTCAGAGAAGCATTGCCATGAATTTTGTTGGGATTTTAAGAGGCCACGCATGAAAGTCGCTCTTGGAAACTGAGACCTAGGCCCCGGGTGGATTTCCACAGAGGCCTGGGAATCTCAGCAAGGATATCACATGATTTTATTCTTAAAGAAATGGCAGCCATAGTTGAGAGTCAAAACACACATGGACCTCACATTGTAGACCTCAATGGGCCTGTCCTAATGTGACCTTTTGTCCACTCTTTGGGAAGCCATGCCTGTGAGAGTTTTCCAGAGATTTCATTGAAATGAGCTTCCTCACCATTTAATGTTTGCTGAATGAACTGAAACCCACAGTGCCTCCAACTATATGCTTGAAAAATGGCTAGATAAATACCATGAAATTTTTGAAATTCCTATGACCAGGTGGCACTGGAGAAACATTGGATGTCCAGTTGCTGATCATGAGTATACCAGACAGTGCCTTGATTTACTGAGTTTCATGAAAATGGTGTAGAACAGAGATGCCAGTAAGTTGGAGCCTGCTGAGTAGTGGGTCTAGAGCAGTGGTGGGGAGGTGTTTGATAAAACATCCATGGTAGGGCCATGTGGATCTACCATTGGATTCCAAATGGCTTGTAACTGACATGGTGCAGCCAGCAGACCCTTATATGTAAAGGCATCTTGTTATATCTAGAGTTTTCAGAGGAAAATTAAAAATCATGTTGATATGGACAAGGGGGCAATGGGGTAAGCTATAAGAGATAGGAGCCTAGTTGGTGCATTCTCTTGCAGACCCTGACCCACCACACGTGACAGAACTCCCTCCAGCACTGTGTCCCAATTTAGCTCCTAGTATTTCGTGAAACAAATACCAAACTCACAGTGCAGCAGCAAAAACACCACAAATTGGAGGAAGACCAAATGGCATCACAGTCCACACGGGGAGACACTTAGTCCCCAGTGGCCTCAGTTTACCTACAAAGAGAGGATTCAGCACTGCTTCATCTTGTTCATTGGGAAATAAGAAACCATGTCCTCCAGGTCACATAGATGCAGACCCAGCTTTGATGGTCTCACTACAGAGGAAGCCAAATCTCCTGAAAACTACATATATTTCAAGTGTGGAAGCTCAGAGGCAGTTTCTCAAAAAGTTTTTAGGCCAGCAGAGCTCCATGTTTGTGGAGTGTTTACCCTGTCCCTTAGTTTTGGAAACTCCTCTACCACCTCCAAGGTTGTGAACTCCTGAGCATTTTCCATTCCAGATATGTATTCACTGATTTTGTAACTCTTCTCCTCTAATTGTGTCTTACTTGGGGTGAAGGTAATGTCAAGGCATTGTTCTGGATGAGAGCGGGAGGATATTTGTGCAACATATATTTACATACACATTGGATTCATTTTCCAATTTTCCATTCGAAATACTGAATCCCTGACACTAACCTATACCTAGTAGACTCAGACTATTCATCCTAATATGATGGAGAAAATTAACCCAACACATTAGAAATACAAGTACTTCAGTGGAGACATGTTGTATAGTTGGACTTGACATTTGCATTATATAAGGTAGGAGTTATAAATCTAGTCAAATTTTAATTGAAATATTCTCCATGTGTTTTTAAACTTAACAAATATGTGAATTCTTGTTTCCCTTTTCTGTAGCCTATTCACACATGTATATTTATATGCATATATAGAATCCTACCAGGTATCACACGTACATTTTTGTGAGGTGGCTGTCTTGGCAGATACAAATTGTGAGAAGAGTTCACTCCTCCTAAATGCTGTTGGAAATGAAAATTCAACCTGTAGGAGAGCGTCCTAGTAGAACAACATTATACATTAACTCATGTTCAGTAAAATAAATATTTTTGCATTTGTGGATGATACATATTTACTGATGAATTTCGATTGGCATTTATATTGGTACTTTTTAATGTCTGTGAGTGTTGTGTGTGTGTGTGTATATATAGATATAGATATAGATATAGATATAGATATAGATATAGATATACTCTCCAAATTTTTCAAAATATGAAATATATGTGTCTAATATACAGTCTCTAAATTCATTCATGTTCATGTATGTGGATTTACAATCCACTTTTCACAAGATTATAATCAGAAATATTCATCCACCTGAAATACATATTTGTTTCCTAGTACTGAAAACTAACTTCAGTGAATGGTGCATACAAATCCTAATTATTCTACAGTAACTGACCCAGTCTAACATCAATGCAAGTAGACTTCTTTGGGACATGATATGTAATTTGTCATTCATTTGTATTCGACACTGGTACATTATTGTTTCTTCAGTTTTTGCACATCACAGGATATACATTTCATCCGCAAGTTCACAAATTAATAAGCATTTGTTTCAAGTTTCACCACTTCTTGCTTCAGAACACATGTATTGTCAGGGTTTCTTGACTGGTCTTTTCATGAGACTTCTTTCCAAACACATTATTTTGAATTTCCATAATCATTTTGAAGCAAAACTCACACACTCTTCATGATAAACCAAAACACTAATATTTCCATTACCTATATACCTGGTTGGAATGAATGATTGTATATCAATATACGATTTCCTTTAATGTTTCAGATATCAGTTCAATTCATTATTTAAAGTTCAAAAAATTATATTATTTATTCACAGTATGGTCTATTCATGCTTTTTCTCTATGTTCCTAGAAACAGGGTACACCTCTTTGTACCCCCGATTCTCATTTTACATCTTCAATATATTGCTCCCAGAAATGGTGAAAGAAATACTCATGTCACCTCATTATCACAGTAATATTCTGGACAAAAAATGGAAAGGTCACACTTATGATTGTACCAAAGCCTAAATGGAAAGTGAACATGGATTTCTAAAAACATCCATGTCCAGGTTGCCTAATGCTGTCAATTGTCAATCCTATTGGTGACTACATATTTGTTTTTTTCCTAATTTATATATTCAAACTCAACCCTGTTGAAAATGTCTAATTCTATCACTCACTTTATACTTTGCCTGATTTCGTAATGTTTCTATTGATATCTGCTTTTCTACATATTTTCCCCAGTTCAACATAGTGACTGACTCTTCATATGTGCTGACATTTACATTCACTCAACAACCGAAAGTCTATTGCTAAAGAACTTTTGGTCCAAATCCTATACTCACTCTTCTTCCTAAACCTACCGACTATCTTCCTAATCCTACTGAATATCCCTTTTTGACTGGATGTTCTATTCTAAATTCAATCATCCAATGTACAAGGTCCTATGCCATTGTATATCGAATTATCTGAGGCATCTTTGCAGAACATCATTCAAAGCTAAGTATCCCAATTAAGGGCAAAACCCTTCTGGGCTTCAAATCATACCTAGATTTCTGTTTTCCTACTTATATTTCACCTCTATATTCTTGTAAATATTGCAGGTTCCCAATACCATTATTCATCACACAGAATCACTCGTAACCCAAATCAAACCTGTTTTTAACCCCAAGTATACACTGTTCCCTCAATCATTTTACAGAAGAGCAGGGACAGAGTGGTTCTTACAATACAGGAAAGTTGGGGACCTTCCACCTGATGAGAACCTCAAATGTCCATGCACAAATGATACCTGGAGAAGTTGTAGGCAGGTTTGAAGCACCTCAGAGAGCAAAAGTCATCTTCCATGGCAAACAACCTGGTCAGGATGAAGGGATGTGTCTGAATCTGCCTCTCTCTCTTCTTATTGTACAGAAGATGGACCAAACCAGGGCTGAGTGGAGAGCTGTTCCCGGGTGCCAATGGTGATATACATTCTACCTTATGAAAGTGTCACAGGAAGTAGGGGCAACCTCCATCTTATGTTACCCTTGGAAGCAACTGTTAGGACAAAGTGGTTGCCAAGGCAGTGACCTCATTCAGTTCCAAAGAATGTGACATACCTCATTTCCTTGGTGATGGAACTCTCTGAACTTGGTATCCAAGAAGCCAGGCACCCAGAGGCAGTCCCAGTCCCAGTCCCAGTGGGCTCACTTGTTTGGATTTACCAAGGACAGAGTCAGTTTTCTTGGTACCTAATGATGTGAGGATGGCCAAATGCCAGGAGAGCTCTGAAGATGGACCTTTCCTGAGAAAACAGGTAGTGGCTAACCACTTTTTCCTGACATCTTCACAGAGTTGGTCAAGGAAACAAGATCTGAGAGAAGACAGGCCATTTCGGGGGAACATAGTATGGCCCACCAGTCAGAGGACACTCCGGATAGTCACAGACCTACTTGGGGGAAGGAGGTGCCTTTGTGGGAGTGGGTGTGGGTTTGTTGTTTTGTCTCATGTTCTGAGAATAGATAGGAAAGGCGGTTTGTTTGGTTTGGAGTGGACCGTTTCTAGTAAGTCATTTGACACGGCGAGTGTTTCTGTTTCTGTGTATCCCACTGTGCCCGTTGTTGTAGACATTAGAAAAGAGAATGCATTAATGGATGTGTCCTGTCTAGTATAAATCTTCCCATAATTCATCCTGCCCAATATATGAATGGACTGCAGCTTGTCTTATCGATGTGCAACACCTGCTATCTTTCTAAGTTGTTGTTTTCTTCCTGATTTCTGGCCACTCTCCAGAATAGGCTCATGGATTTGTGTCCAAAATATGTACCACCTCCAAGCTCTGTGACATGGCCATGTACTGGATAGCTGAAGAGAATGGCGAGCATCTCAGAAAACTCAGATATCAGTGTGACCAGGAAAGTCTCAGTGCAGAAACCCTGCTTTGGGCCTTTTGCTTACTTATTGTTGTGTTTCACTGAATGTCAGGAAGGTCTTTGCCTCAGGCCACCCCTTTGTGAAGCCTGAAGAAAACAGTTTTCAAATGGAAATGAATGGGCCTCACCTGTGGCTCTTTGCTTAATTGCTTTGGAAAGGGATGTGTCTTTATCAGCCTCTTGGACCTGTGTGTGGCTGTGACTTAGATTCTCAGCACCTGATGGATCTTAAGAATGATCCCATGTGAGCTTCCAAAACCAAAATGGCAAAAAATTTCATTCATTGTGGATGAAGTCTCTTGCCTTCCTCTGTTAGGTTCCTGCACTCCATCAAATGACAATAGGGATTCTTTAGGTCAAATGAGTTCTTCAAAGCCCTGCAGAGGTGCTTGTGTTTTTGCATGACTCTAAATCACCTAAAGAATCGATACCTAAAATCAGTAGGCCTCAAATTGGAGAAACACAGAAGTATTAACGGCAGGCTTATTTGTTCACTCCTGGTTCACAGAAACGGTGTCCAGGCTACCCTGACTTTAGGCAAATGAGGGGCAAACGAGCTGATTTTGGACACTGTCTTGGGCTGCGCCCCTCATGGAAACCTCCAGCCAGAGGTTAAGATGATTGACTATATGGAATAAGATGAGGGCCATGTGGGAGTGTTTTGGTTTTAATTTTGGTCATTTGTGTGGCATTGGAAAAAATGACTGGGTCCACGTGGGCTTGAACTCTGGTGTGATTCCCCTTAGAGACTGGGTTTTGGAACTGAACTCAGAGAAACATTGCCATGAATTTTGTTGGGATTTTAAGAGGCCACGCATGAAAGTCGCTCTTGGAAACTGAGACCTAGGCCCCGGGTGAATTTCCACAGAGGACTGGGAATCTCAGCAAGGATATCACATGATTTTATTCTTAAAGAAATGGCAGCCATAGTTGAGAGTCAAAACACACATGGACCTCACATTGTAGACCTCAATGGGCCTGGCCTAATGTGACCTTTTGTCCACTCTTTTGGAAGCCGTGCCTGTGAGAGTTCTCCAGAGATTTCATTGAAATGAGCTTCCTCACCATTTAATGTTTGCTGAATGAACTGAAACCCACAGTGCCTCCAACTATATGCTTGAAAAATGGCTACATAAATACCATGAAATTTTTGAAAATCCTATGACCAGGTGGCACTGGAGAAACATTGGATGTCCAGTTGCTGATCATGAGTATACCAGACAATGCCTTGATTTACTGAGTTTCATGAAAATGGTGTAGAACAGAGATGCCAGTAAGTTGGAGCCTGCTGAGCAGTGGGTCTAGAGCAGTGGTGGGGAGGTGTTTGATAAAACATCCGTGGTAGGGCCATGTGGATCTACCATTGGATTCCAAATGGCTTGTAACTGACATGGTGCAGCCAGCAGACCCTTATATGTAAAGGCATCTTGTTATATGGAGAGTTTTCAGAGGAAAATTAAGAATCAGGTTGATATGGACAAGGGGGCAATGGGGCAAGCTGTGAGAGATAGGAGCCTAGTTGGTGCATTCTCTTGCAGACCCTGACCCACCACACGTGACAGAACTCCCTCCAGCACTGTGTCCCAGTTTAGCTCCTAGTATTTCGTGAAACAAATACCAAACTCACAGTGCAGCAGCAAAAACACCACAAATTGGAGGAGGACCAAATGGCATCACAGTCCACACGGGGAGACACTTAGTCCCCAGTGGCCTCAGTTTACCTACAAAGAGAGGATTCAGCACTGCTTCATCTTGTTCATTGGAAAATAAGAAACCATGTCCTCCAGGTCACATAGATGCAGACCCAGCTTTGATGGTCTCACTACAGAGGAAGCCAAATCTCCTGAAAACTACATATATTTCAAGTGTGGAAGCTCAGAGGCAGTTTCTCAAAAAGTTTTTAGGCCAGCAGAGCTCCATGTTTGTGGAGTGTTTACCCTGTCCCTTAGTTTTGGAAACTCCTCTACCACCTCCAAGGTTGTGAACTCCTGAGCATTTTCCATTCCAGATATGTATTCACTGATTTTGTAACTCTTCTCCTCTAATTGTGTCTTACTTGGGGTGAAGGTAATGTCAAGGCATTGTTCTGGATGAGAGCGGGAGGATATTTGTGCAGCATATATTTACATACACATTGGATTCATTTTCCAATTTTCCATTCGAAATACTGAATCCCTGACACTAACCCATATCTAGTAGTCTCAGACTATTCATCCTAATATAATGGAGAAAATTAACCCAATACAATGGAAATACAAGCACTTCAGAGGAGACATGTTGTATAGTTGGACTTGACATATGCATTATATAAGGTAGGAGTTATAAATCTAGTCAAATTTTAATTGAAATATTCTCCATGTGTTTTTAAACTTAACAAATATGTGAATTCTTGTTTCCCTTTTCTGTAGCCTATTCACACATGTATATTTATATGCATATATAGAATCCTACCAGGTATCACACGTACATTTTTGTGAGATGGCTGTCTTGGCAGATACAAATTGTGAGAAGGGTTCACTCCTCCTAAATGCTGTTGGATATGAAAATTCAACCTATAGGAGAGCGTCCTAGTAGAACATTATACATTAACTCATGTTCAGTAAAATAAATATTTTTGCATTTGTGGATGATATATATTTACTGATGAATTTCGATTGGCATTTATATTGGTACTTTTTAATGTCTGTGAGTGTTGTGTGTGTGTGTGTGTGTGTGTGTGTGTGTGTGTGTGTATAGATGTAGATATAGATATAGATATACTCTCCAAATTTTTCAAAATATGAAATATATGTGTCTAATATACACTCTCTAAATTCATTCATGTTCATGTATGTGGATTTAGAATCCACTTTTCACAAGAATATAATCAGAAATATCCATCCACCTGAAATACATATTTGTTTCCTAGTACTGAAAACTAACTTCAGTGAATGGTGCATACAAATCCTAATTATTCTACAGTAACTGACCCAGTCTAACATCAATGCAAGTAGAATCCTATGGGACATGATATGTAATTTGTCATTCATTTGTATTCGACACTGGTACATTATTATTTCTTCAGTTTTTGTACATCATAAGATATATATTTGCCAAGGCAGTGACCTCATTCAGTTCCAAAGAATGTGACATACCTCATTTCCTTGGTGATGGAACTCTCTGAACTTTGTATCCAAGGAGCCAGGCACCCAGATGCAGTTTCAGTCCCAGTCCCAGTGGGCCCACTTGTTTGGATTTAGCAAGGATAGAGTCAGTCATTCTTGGTACCTACTGAAGTGAGGATTACCAAATGCCTGGAGAGCTCTGAAGAGGGAACTTTCCTGAGAAAGCAGGTAGTAGCTCTCCATTTTTTCCTTACAACTTTACAGAGTTCGCCAAGGAAAACAGATCTGAGAGAGGACAGGCCATTTCGGAAGAACAGAGTATGGCCACCAGTCAGAGGACATTCTGGTTAGTCACACACCTACTTGGGGAAGGAGGTGCCTTTTTGGGAGTGGGTGTGGGTTTGTGGTTTGTCTCATGTTCTGAAAATAGGTAGCAATGGCGGTTTGTTTGTTTTGGAGTGAACTGTTTCTGGTAAGTCGTTTGACGAGGTGAGTGTTTCCATGTCTGTGTATCCCACTGTGCCTGTGGTAGTAGACATGAGAAAAGAGAATGCAGCAATGGATGTGTCATGTCTAGTATAAAGCTTCCCAGCATTCATCGTGCCCAATTTATGAATGGAGTGTGGCTTGCCTTATGTACGGGCAACACCTAATACCTTCCTAAGTCCCTGTTTTCTTCCTGAATTCTGGCCACTCTCTAGAATAGGCTCATGGTTATGCGTCCAAGATATGTACCAAATCCAAGGTCTTTGACATGGCCATGTACTGGATACCTGAATGGAATGGCCCGCATCTCAGAAAACTCAGATATCAGTGTGATCAGGAAAGTCTCAGTGGAGATACCCTGCTTTGGGCCTTTTGCTTACCTATTGTTCTGTTGCCCTGAATATCAGAAAGGTCTTTGTCTCATGCATCCCCTTTGTTAAGCCTGAAGAAAACAGTTTTCAAATGGAAATGAATGTGCATCACCTCTGGCTCTTTGCTTAATTTCATTGGAAAAGGATGTGTCTGATTCAGGCCCTTTGCCCTGTTTTAGGCTGTGACTTAGATTCTCAGCACCTGATGGATGTAAAGAAAGATCCCATATGTGCATCTAAACCAAAATGGAAAAACGTTCAATCAATGTGCATGAATTATATTGCCTTCCTTTGTTAGGTTTCTGAAATCCATCATGTCAGAATAGGGATCCTTTGGGTGAAATGAGTTCTTCAAATCTCTGCAGAGGTGCTTGGCTTTTCTCATGACTCCAATTCACAAAAAGAATCTAGACCCCACAGTCAGAGAGCCTCAAATTGGAGAAGCGAAGCAGTATTAAGGGCAGGCCTATTTGATCACTCCTGGTTCACAGGAAGGGTGTCCAAGCCACCCTGACATTCGGCAAATGAGGGGCAAGGGAGCTTATTTTGGACACTGTCTTGGGATGTGCCTCTCATGAAAACATCCATCCAGATGTTATGATGAGTATCTTTATGGTAGAAGATGAGGGCCATGTAGGAGTGTTTTGGTTATAATTGTGGTCATTTGTGTGGCAGTTGGAAGAGATGACTGGGTCCACCTGGGCATGAATTCTGCTGTGATTCCCCTTAGAGACTGAGTTCTGGAACTGACCTCAGAGAAGTATTGACATGAATTGTGTTGGGATTTTAGGAGGCCAGGAATGAGAGTTGCCATTGGAACCTGGGATCAAGGCCCAGAGTGGCTTTCCACAGAACACTGGGAATCACAGCCAGGATATTACATGATTTTATTCTGAAAGACTTGGCAGGCATAATTGAGATTCAAAACACACTTGGACCTCGCTTTGTAGACCTCAATGGGCCTGGCTTCATGTGACTTTTTGGCCACTCTTTGGGTAGACTTGCCTGTGAAAGTGCTCCAGAGATTTCCCTGAAATTAGCTTCCTCACCATTTAATGGTTCCTGAATGAATTGAAACCAACATTGCCTCCAAATGCATCTGTGAAAAAATGCTAGATAATTACCATGAAATTTTAGAAATTCCGATGACCAGCTGGCACTGGAGGACCTTTGATGTCCTCTTGATGATCATGAGTATAACAGACAGGGCCTTGATTGACTGGGTTTCATGAAAATGGTGTAGAACAGAGATGCCAGTAAGTTGGGGCCTGGTAAGTCGTGGGCCTAGAGCTGTGTTATGCAAATGTGTGATAAAACATCTGTGGTGGGGCCATGTGGATCTTCCATTGGCTTCCAAATGGCTGTGACTGACATGGTGCAACCATCACACCCATATATGTAAAGGCATATTTTTATATGGAGAGGTTTCAGGGCAATGTTCAGTATCATGTTGCTATTGTCAAGGGGGCAAGCTACTTGAGATAGAACCCTGGTTGGTGCATTCTCCTGGAGACCCTGCCAACCACACCTGACAGAACTCCCTTCAGCACTGTGTCCCATTTGAACTCGTTGTATTTCATGAAGCAAATACCAAACTCCCAGTGCAGCAGCAAGAAACACCACGAAAACTGGAGGATGACCATTGGTTTCACAGTCCACACGGGAAGACCCTTAGCCCTCAGTGGCCACAGTTTACCTACAAAAAGAGAATTCATCACTGCTGCCTCATTTTTATTTGAAAATAAGTAACCATTTCCTCCATGTCACATAGATGCAGATCCAGCTTTGATGGTTTCACTACAAATAAAGCTAAAGCTCCTGACAACAACATATATTTCAAGTGCCCAACCTCACAGGCAGATTCTCAAAATGTCTTTTGGCCAGCAGAGCTCCATGTTTGTGGAGTGTTTACCCTGTCTCTTACTTTTGGAAACTCCTCTACCACCTCCAAAGATGTGAAATCTGGAGCATTTTCCATTCTAGATATGTATTCACAGATTTTCTAACTCTTCTCCTCTAATTGTGTCTTACTTGGGGCGAAGGTAATGTCAAGGCATTGTTCTGGAGGAGAGTGGGAAGATTTTTCCGTAGCATATATTTGCATACACATTGGATTCAGTGTCCTATTTTCAATTCAAAATACTGAATACCTGACTCTAACCCATACCCTACCAGACTCTGACTACTAATCCTAATATGATGGAGAAAAATAACCCATAAAGAATAGAAATACAAGCAGTTCAGAGTAGGCATGGTGTATAGATGGACTTGCCTTTTGCATGATACAGAGTTGGAGTTATAAATCTAGTCAATTGTTTGTTGAAATAGTTGTCCTTGTATTTTTAAGGTTAACAAATATGTGAATTCCTGTCTCCCTTTCTCTGTATTCTTATATGCACATATAGATTCCTATCTGGTACCACACGTACATTCTTGTGAGGTGGCTGACTTGGCAGATACAAATTGTTAGAAGAGATCACTCCTACTAAACCCTGTTGGAACTGAATATTCAACCTATGGGTGAGCTTGCTAGTTGAACAGCATTATACATAAATCCATGTTCAGTAAAATGAATATTTTTAGATCTGTGGAAGGTATATATTTTATAATGAATTTTGATTGACATATATATTGCTACTTTTTTGTCTGTGTGTGTGTTTTATGTATATGTATACATATGTGTATATATATATATATATATATATATATATATATATATATACACTCTCCAGATTTTTCAAAATATGAAATATATGTGTCTTATATTCACTCCCTAAATTCATTCATGTTCATGTATGTGGATTTATAATCAACTATTCACAAGATTATTCTCAGAAATATTCATCCACCTGAAATTTGCCCAATGCTCTCAAATGTCAATCCTATTTGTGACTACATATTTGTTTCTTCCTAAGATTATATATTTAAACTCAACCCTGTTCAAAATGTCTAATCCTATCACTCACTTTATACTCTGCCTGATTTTGTAATGTCTATATTGATATATGCTTTCCTACATTTTTTCCCCAGTTCATCATTGTGACTGACTCTTCACCTGTGCTGACATTTACATTCACTCTCTAATCGAAATCCTATTGCTAAGAAACTTTTGTTCCAAATCTTATACTCACCCTTCTTCCTAAACTTATTGACTATCTTCCTAATGCTACAGACTATCCCTTTTTGACTGGATGTTCTCTTCTACATTTAATCATCCAACTAAATGTGGTGCGAGCTTCAGAGGAGGAGACTACCAACAGACTATCTCATGCAACATCAAAGGGTTTATTGGGTGTCCAGCATGCTGGGGTTCAGAGCTCACCTGAATAGAGCAGATAGCCCTGAGAATAGCTGAAGTAGAGCTTATATACTTTCCCTGGAGAGGGAAGGGAGGGAATTGTATTGATGGGTCAAGGCGAGTGGGCGGTTTGCATGCAACTGGGAGAGGGAGTACATTCTGCAATTTGGCAGCTGGGGATAGAACATACTGGGAACAAGATTTGCAAACATTTCTCAAGATTTCAACAGTGTTCTGTTAAGCATACAGAAAAACAAGATGTGACAAGTACCTATTTTATTAATATTTCATTCCCCACTTCTTCTTCTGGCTAATTTTAATCATAAAAATGATCATTGGAGGGTGTCACATTCAATGTCTGCTAGTGGGGTATTACCATAAGTTTAACTCGTCCAATTTGAGCTTGGAGAAAAGACATTACACGGTTGAGCAAACAGGGTTTTATAGTTAGCAATAATATGAGGATTATTATTGGACCGGCCAGGGTTGATAAAAACGTAGTTAACCAGGGGGACTGTGTGAACCAAGACTCAAGCCACCCTTTTTGGGCCTCTCTCACTTGTTGATGCTCTTCAAGGTGTCTTTTAAATTTACTCATAGATTTTATTACAACTCCAGTATAGTTAGCATAAAAACAACATTCTTCCCTCAATGCAGCACAAAGGCCCCCTTCTCTAATGAAGAGGAGGTCCAACCCTCAATTGTTCTGTAAAACAACTTCAGAGAGAGAGGTTAAAGTTTCATGCAAAGCCCTGAAGGAGGTTTCTAATATCTTACTTTTGCTCTATTGCTGCTTCTAATTGGGTCATCTTTTGTGTCCCATGGACAATGCCACTTGTTCCTCTGCCCACCCGTGCAGCAACTCCTAATCCTAATAGGATGGCTAAAGTGAGGGATATATGTTCCCAGTGGAACCGGTTGTATGCCCCCCCTATTTGATCTTCAAATGAACCTGCGTCATGATAGAGCACTCTGGGAAACATCTGCACCATTACACAATTTATCACATATCTTGATCATTTCATGAAAACATAAACGATGTTTAAGTATATAGAATTATGCTGTTGTAGGCACTGACAAAGCAAGGCACCTAAGATAGCACTCAAGAGTGGGAAACAGTCCTATTTGGTTGCAACCGGATTCAGAGGGCATTGCTTCTATTGTAATCAGTTATTCCCCTGAAACTCAAGATTAGGTAGTTTCAGAATTTTGTACCCAACATATAAGGGATGGGGCTCAGAAGTTCACAGTCTTCAGAAGTTTGAAAAAGCAGTATTTGTTTCTGTTTTTCCTTCTGTTCTGGGCAAGTTAACTTTTCAAGGACACCTGCTAGGAGGAGAGCTTTTTTTTCCCTTTCTTATTTTCCCCCTGCCAGCTGTTACCATGGAGCCTGGTTGGTAATTTCTTTATCTTAGAAATGTAGCCATCTCTGTGAAGCCCCAGCTGAAGGCCAGAGGACTTGTTCACATATTTTGTGAAAAACTAGTTAGGGGTTGTCTAGCTTAGAAGTACTGAGATTTTTAGCCAGTGGCCAAGTAGAACAGGGCAAGATGAAAGAGAAAGTTTATCTACATTAAAGTCTTTATTGGGACTGTTTTGCTGAAAGTTCAAAACTCAGCCATGGTGAAGACTTCTGAAGAAGGTCATTTAAGACTTTTCTGTGGGCCTGGTACAGAGGGGGAAAGACGGGGACGTTGGGGCTGAGAGCACCTCCGAGGATCTGAGAATGAGGGAAAAGAGAGATGTAAAAGAATAATGCGAAAGGGTATTGGGAATTTCCTAGCAGCAAACTTGAGCAGTAGATCAGGTAGAGCAGAGTGAAAGACGGGAGTGAGGATCCCAAAATCCTGTGAGGGACTTTAAATTTTAGTAACCTGTTTTCAGTGATGACAAAGCAACTTTAAAGGCCAATTATATTACATCTTGGATAAGGGTCTCAGGGCTCTCCTCAGCTCGTTTGAGCATTGGGTTAGCTGGTAAGAGGACCTGGTGGGACCCGGTGAGGGCACTGACAGGAGATGAGAGGAATGAGTCGGTGGAGCGGTACCTATGTAGCTGCTACCTCAGCAAGGGGGCGATGGTCAGAGAACTGGTGGAGCTTTCGGTTTCTGATCTAGTTATTGGAGGGGAGAAATCAAGTTGCTGAGATGGGAGTGACAGCAGAGGGTCTGGAGCAGAAGGCTGAGGATAATGATCTATTGGAGAAGCATAGTTCAGGATGTGAGTGAAGGAGGGAAAAGGCTTCCACATAGGGGAATTTCCTTTCACTCTTTTGAGCACTTGCAGAAGTCAAAAAGGTCACACAAAATTTGAGGATCTAGAGACCCCTCTGGGTGCCATAGTTTTTGGTTGTCTAATTGGTAATGTGGCCAATGCTGTGTACTGAATTTGATGAAGAATTGGGGTTCCATCAGGCAGCCCCTGTATGCACACATTCCCATGACATACAGAAAAAGTCGGCTTTTCCCCCACACAGCCATTACTCTTTGTGGCTTTGATAGTCTGCAAGGCAAACTTAGTAATCTAGACTAGCCAACCTGCATCTGGCTCGCGTGTCCCTACATCCATAATGTTTGTTTCCATTATCTATGGTACAGAAGGGATTTAATGGTATTTTAGTGGGATCCTCTTCATCAGGGATATCACAATAGGAAATACCTATAGCCAGCTAACAAATGTCTGGGTGGAGAGATGGCCACCATGTCCCTAAGGGGGCTGTATGCGAGATAGACCATACTTCTTTTCCAGTAGGATTTGTGATCAGCCATCACTGCTTAATGGGCTGATGAGGGTTAGGACTACTTGTAGCCAAGGGGAGAGTATATAACCTTATTCACATTGCAAATACACAATTTGAAACTGTTACCAGTCTTTTTCAGTTTCCAGAAAGATTCTGTACAGGGAGCAGGCTTGAGATGAGAGGCATGGATCCAGGAAGTGATTCTGTTTACGTTTACCACTGTAGGTGTTATAATAGCACCTGGTATGGTCCTTTTCAGCGGGGTACCAGGGATGACACCTGATATCATCTTACATAGATGAAATCTCTTACTTGATATGGATGTGGAATCCCCTGGTTCCCAGTTGGGTAGGCAGTGGCCAGCTGTTTTCACAGGTATTACTGAGTTCTTTCAAGATCTTTAAGTCTGTCAAGCAAGGGGGTGTGGAAAGGATCTTTAGGTCTTACAGTTGGGCTTAGGTCCCCTATTGGAGGAGGGCCACCATAAAGAATTTCACACGTGGTAAGGTTACTCAAAGAAACAAAGGGATTTTTTCTTGCATGAAACATTGCATAAGGCAGGAGCATAGTCCAATCTTATGCTGGTCTCTAAGCTTAATTTCGTTAAGGTCTCTTTAATGGTTCTATTCATTCTTTCTACTTGTCTTGAAGTCTGTGGTCTATAAGCACAATTTAACTTCCAATTAATCCCCAGGTTCCTGGCTAACCCCTGACTTACCTGGGCCATGAACATCGGTCCATTGTCAGATCCTATTACCGGCTTAGCTTCCTCCAATGGTAGAGAGGCTTAGTCAGCAGCAGCGGAATCACTTAGAGTGTGTTGTGTGTTAGGGGACGAGGGCAGGGGATAAGGAGGGGGGGAAGAGTCCAGTAGAGTCAAATCTGTGACTCAGGGAGAACAGAGGGTGGAGGAGGAGGAGGTTGAGAGGATTTGAGAGATCATGGGGGAAGGAGTAGGAGCAGAGGTAGGGGCAAGGAAAGGCTTCACCCATGGAGGAGGAGATTTGCTGAGGTCCTGCCAAGTTAAGATATATGGCTGTTGATCCTGATGGCTATGTGGCGCTGGCTGAAAGACAATACCTCTGACTTTTTAAATTAGTGGGAAGTAGAAAGATCCTTCTAGGGGCCATTATGACTCCAAAGATGGGCCATTCTGAGGCACAGAGATTCTGCCAGGTCCAGCGTTTTACTAAAAAAGAAGATTCTGAGTCCTTAAGCGGACTTTGGTCCAGTGATCAAGGGTCAGGGACAGAGGCATTGACGCGCTCTGTTCCATAATGAAAGTTCCACAAACAGTAAAAGCAAGGACACACGACACAGATAAGACAAGACCATAAAGACAGGCAATGAACGTCCAACACTGAGACCAGGAATGAGTAGCCGGCAAAACCCAATGGTATGGCAATAACGAATCTAAAAGAAAATATCACTGAGTCGAGAAGACTATTGTTCCTTGATTTCCCGAGTCTCTGCGGGGTCCTCCAGAGAGGTGCCCTTTGTCTCTGTGACACGTCTCTCAGCCACCGTCGGAGAGAGCCCAGGCTCTTCATCGCCAGCAATTTTGCCAAGCCCTAACAAGAAACCTGAAACGGGAAAGAGGCGCCTACTTGGGTCTCTCGTCCGCCACTGCTGGAACTCGGTGGAACCTCAATATGTAAAGGTCAGGCGAGTGTCAGAGGAAGATACTACCAAGAGACTGTCTCATGCAACAGCAAAGGGTTTATTTGTGGTCCAGCATGATGGAGCTCAGAGCTAAATTAAATAGAGCAGAGACCTCTGAGACAGCTTAAGCAGAGCTTATATACTTTCCTTGGAGAGGGAAGAGAGGGGAAGTTTAGTGATGGGTAAGGGCGAGTGGGCGATTTGCATGACACCGAGTGAGGGAGTACATTCTGCAGTTCGGCTGTTGGGAACAGTACATTCTAGAACAAGATTAGCAAACATTTCTCAAGATTTCAAAAGTGTTTTGTTAAGCATACAGAAAAACAGGAAGTGACAAGTACCTATTTTATAATTTTTATTAACCTTTCACTACCGACTATGCCTTTTGACTTGATGTTCCTTCTACATTAATTCATGCAACGTACAAGGTGCTATGCCATTTGTATATCGATTATCTGAGACAACTCTGCAGAACGTAATTCAACACCACGTATCCCTATCAAGGGCCCAATGCCCTTCTGGCCTTCAAATCAGACTTAGATTTCTTTTTTCATACATATATTTCACCTATATATTCTTCTACACATAGCAAGTTCTCAATACGATCATTCATCCAGCAAAATGATTTCTAACCCAAATCGAGCATGTTTTTAACCATAACCGGACACTGTTCCCTCAATCTAACTTTACAGAAGAGCAGGGAAGGAGTTGATATTACAATACAGAAATGTAGAAAAACTTCCACCTGCTGAGAACCTCAAAGGTCCATGCAGAAATGATCCTGGAGAAGATGTAGGAAGCAATAAAGGACCTGAGAGACCAAAAGTCATCTTCCATGGCAAACAACCCTGTCAGGATAAAAGGTTGTGTCTGAATCAGATTTTTTTTTAATGTAGAGATCATGGACCAAACCAGGCCTGTGTGGAGATCTATTCCTGGGTGCCTTGGTTTGATATACCATTCTAAATTGTGAAAATGTCACAGGAAGTAGCGGCAGCCTCAATCTCTTGGGACCCTTGGAAGCAACAGTTAGGACAAAGTGGCTGCCAAGACAGTGCCCTCATTCAGTTCAGGAAGGAAGTGACCTCACCTCACTTTCTTGGTGATGGAACTCTCTGAACGTGGGATCCAGGAAGCCAGGCACACTGAGCCAATCCCAGTCCCAGTCCCAGTGGTCTCACTTGTTTGGATTTACCAAGGACAGGGTCAGTATTTTTTGGTACCTACAGATGTGAGGAAGGCCAAATGCCAGGAAAGCTCGAATGCAGGGTTTTTCATGAGAAAGCAGGTAGTTGCTCACCGTTGGCTCCTAAGAAGTTCACAGAGTTGGACAAGGAGACAAGATCTGAGACAGGAAAGGCCATTTTGGGGGAACATATTATGGCCCACAAGTCAGAGGACACTCTGGATAGTCACAGACCTACTTAGGGGAAGGAGGTGCCTTTGTGGGTGTGGTTGTGGGTTTGTGGTTTTGTCTCATTTTCTGAGAATAGGTAGGACAGTCGGTTTGTTTCATTTGAAGCGGACTGTTTCTAGTAAGTCTTTTCACAGGGCGAGTGTTTCTATGTCTGTGTATTCCACTGTTTCCGTGGTTGTAGACATTAGAAAAGAGAATCCATCAATGGATGTGTCGTGTCTAGTAGAAAGCTTCTCAGCATTCATATTGCCCCGTTTATGAATGGACTGTAGCTTGCCTTATCGATGAGCAACACCTGCTACCTTCCTAAGTTTCTATTTTTGTCCTGAATTCCGGCCAATCTCAAGAATAGGCCCATGGTTTTGTGTCCAAGATATGTACCACCTCCAAGCTCTGTGACATGGCCATGTACTGGATAGCTGTAGGGGATGGCGAGCATCTCAGAAAACTCAGATATCAGTGTGACCAGGAAAGTCTCAGAGGAGAAACCCTGCTTTCGGCCTTTTGCTTACCTATTGTTCTGTTGCCCTGAATGTCAGGAAGGTCTTTTCCTCAGGACACCCCTTTTTGAAGCCTGAAGAAAACAGTTTACAAATGGAAATGAATGGGCATACCTGTGGCACTTTCCTTAATTGCTTTGGAAAGGGATGTGTCTGAATCAGGCCCTTGGCCCTGTGTGTGGCTGTGGCTTAGATTCTCAGCACCTGATGGATCTAAAGAAAGTTACCATGTGTGCATCCAAAAGAAAATTCGCCAAAAGAGGAATTATTGGGATGAAGTCTCTCGACTTCCTCTGTAAGGTTCCTGACCTCCATCAAGTGAGAATGGGATCCTTTGGGTCAAAAGAGTTCTACAAAACCTGCAGATGCTAGCCCATTGTGCTTGGGTTTTCTCATGACTAAAATTCACATAAAGAATCTAAACCCCACAGACAGTAGTCCTCAAATTGGAGCGGTATTAACGGCAGGCCTATTTGATCACTTTTGGTTCACAGGATGGGTGTCCAGGCCACCTTGACTTTAGGCAAATGAGGGGCAAAGGAGCTTATTTGGGACACTGTCTTGGTCTGCGCCCCTCATGGAAACCTCCAGCCAGATTATGATGAGTGTCTATATGAAAGAAGATGAGGGCGATATGGGAGGGTTCTTGTTTTAATTGTGGTAATTTGTGTGGTAGTTGGAAGAGATGACTGGGTCCACCAGGGCTTGAACTCTGGTGTGATTCCCCTTAGAGACTGAGTTCTGGAACTGACCTCAGAGAAGTATTGCCATGAATAGTGTTGGGATTTTAGGAGACCACGCATGAGAATCGCTTTTGGAAACTGAGATCTAGGCCCAGGATGGCTTTCCACAGAGCTCAGGGATTCTGAGCCAGGATATCACATGATTTAATTCTTAAAGACTTGGTAGCCATAGTTGAGAGTCCAAACACACATGGACCTCACATTGTATACCTCAATGGGCCTGGATTCATGTGTCCTTTTGGCCACTCTTTGGGAAGGCTTGCCTGTGAGTGTTCTCCAGAGCTTTCATTGAAATGAGCTTCCTCACCATTTAATGGTTCCTGAATTAAATGAAAGCCACAGTGCCTCCAACTTCATCCTTGAAAAATGACTAGATTAATACCATGAAATTTTTGAAATCCCCATGACCAGGTGGTACTGGATAACCTTAAGATATCCTGTTGCTGATCATGAGTATAACAAACAGTGCCTTGATTGACTGAGTTTCGTGAAAATGGTGTAGAACAGAGATGCCAGTAAGTTGGAGCCTGCTGGGTAGTGGGCGTAGAGCAGTGGACTATAGGTGTGTAAATAAATATTTTTGGTAGGACCACCTGGATCTTCCATTGGCTTCCAAATCTTGCGACTGACATGGTGCATGCAGCAGACCTTTATATGTAAAGGCATCTTGTTATACGTAGAGGTTTCAGGGCAATGTTCAGAATCAGGTTGCTATAGTCAAGGGGAAAGCTATGTGGGATAGAAGCCTGGTTCGTACATTCTCTTGCCGACCCTGACCAACCACACATGACAGAACTCCCTCCAGCATTGTGTCCCAGTTGAACATATTGTATTTCATGAAGCAAATACCAAATTCCCAGTGCAGCAGTAAGAAACACCCTGAAAAGTGGAGGATGACCAAATGGCTTCACAGACCACACGGGAAGACACTTAGCTCCCAGTAGCAACAGTTTACCTACAAAGGGAGATTTCAGACCTGCTGCCTCATGTTCATTACAAAATAAAGAACCATGTCCTCCAGGTCACATAGATGCAGACCCAGATTTTTGGTGTCACTACAAACGAAGCTAAATCTCCTGACAATTACATATATTTCTTTTTCTTTTTTTAATTAATTTTTATTGTAGGTTGTTCAAAACAGTACATACTTCTTGATATATCAAATTTCACACTTTGATTCAAGTGGGATATGAGCTCCCATTTTTACTCCATATACAGATTGCAGAATCACATCAGTTCAGAACCATTGATTTACATATTGCCATACATATATTTCTTGTGCCTAACCTCAGAGGAAGTTTCTCAATAAGTCTTTAGGTCAGCACAGCTCCATGTTTCTGGAGTGTTTACCCTCTCCCATACTTTTCTAAACTGTTTTACCACCTCCAGTGTTGTGAACTCCTGAGCATTTTTCATTCCACATATGTATTCACAGGTTTTCTAACTCCTCTCCTCTAATTGTGTCTTACTTTTAGCGATGGTTATGTCAAGGCATTGTTCTGGATAAGAGAGGGAAGATTTTTGTGTATCACATGTTTGTATACACATTAGATTCATTTTCCTATTTTCCATTTGAAATACTGAATCCCTGACACTAACCCATACCCTACTAGACTCTGAGTACTAATCCTAATATCATGGAGAAAAAAAAAACCTAACTGAATAGAAGTACAGTCCTTTTATAGGAAGCATGGTGTATATTTGTATTTGTCTTCCTCTTTATCAAGAGTATGTGTTTAAAATTTAGTAAACTTTTCATTTTAATATTTCTCCATGATTTTTTAAAGTTATCACATATGTAAATTCCTGTCTCCCTTTCTCTGTATCCTATTCAGCACATGTAATTTTTTTATGCATATAAAATATCCTACCTTGGTATCACACGTACATTCTTGTAAGATCACTGACTTTGGAATATAAAAATTGTGAGAAGAGATGACTCTCCCTAAATAATGATGGAACTGAAAATTCCACCTATGGGTGAGCTTCCTAGTGAAAAACACTATACATAAATCCATGTTCAGTAAAATGAATATTTTTGGATTTGTGAATGAATTATATTTCATGATGAATATCGATTTTCATATATATTGCCAAATATTAATGTGTGTGTGTGTGTGCATGTGTGTGTGTGTGTGCGTGTGTGTGTGTGTATATTCTACGGATTTTGAAAAAATATGAAAAATATGTGTCTTATGATACACTCCCTAAATTCATTCATATTCATTTATGTTCATTTAAATTCAAATTTTCACAAGATTATTCTCAGTAATATTCATACACCTGAAATATATTTTGGTTTCCTACTACTGAAAACTAAGTTCAGTGGATGGTGCTTAAAAATCCTAATATTTCTACAGTAACTGACCCAGTTTAACATCAATGCAAGTAGATTGCTATGGGACATGATGTGTAATTTGAAGTTCATTTTTACTCAACACTGGTACATTACTATTTCTTCAGTTTATAGACATCATAGGATGTATTTTTTCATCCACAACTTCACAAATTTTTTTGGCATTTGGTTCACTTTCAATTACTTACTACTTCAGAACACATGTATTCCTCCATGTTTCTTTACTGGTCTTTTCACTAGACTTCTTTCTAAACACATTATTTTCGATTCCATAATCATTTTTGAAGCAAAACTCACTCTTCACGATAAACCGTAACCCTAATAATACCATTGCATATATAACTCGTTGGAATGATGGTATATATATCAATATAAGATTTCCAATATATTTTCAGATGCAAACTCAATCCATTGGATCCAGTTACATACTTTATTAATGTTGGATCCAGTTACATACTTTATTCACAATATGGTCTATTCATGCATCATCTCAATAATCATCAACACAAGGTACACCTATTTGTATCCCCAGTACTAATTTATAAGTTTCCAGAATATTACTCCCCTTTATGGTGGAAGAAATACTTATGTCACCTGATCTACATATACATTTTACCACAGTAGTATTCTGGACACAAAATGCAAAGGTCACACATATGATTGTACCAAAGCCTAAATGGAAAGTGACCATGGATTACTAAAAGCATCTATGTCCAATGTGCCTACTGCTCTCAAATGTCAATCCTATTGGTTACTACATATTTGTTTCTTCCTAAGATTATATATTTAACCTCAAGCCTGTTGAAAATATCTAATCCTATCACTCACTTTATACTTTTCCGGATTTCCTAATGCCCCTATTGATATCTGCTTTCCTACATATTTTTCCCAGTTCATCATTGTGACTGTCTCTTCACATGTGCTGACATTTACATTCACCCTCTAACTGAAAACCAATTGCTAAAGAACTTTTGGTCCAACTCCGAGACTCACTCTTCTTCCTAAACCTACTGACTATCTTCCTAATCCTACAGACTATCCCTTTTTGACTGGATGTTCTCTTCTACTTTCAATCATCCGAGGTATAGGGTCCTATGCCATTGTATATCGATTTATCTGAGACCTCGGTGCAGAACATAATTCAATCTAAGTATACCAATCAAGGGCCCAATGCCTTTCTGGGCTTCAAATCTTTCCTAGATCTCTGATCTCATACATATATTTCACATTTATATTCTTATAAATATCACAGGTTCCCAATACCATAATTCATCCAGCAGAATGACTCCTAACCCAAATCGAACATGCTATTAACACTAACCATACACTGTTCCCTCAATCTCACTTTACAGAAGAGCAGGGACAGAGTTGGTCTTAAAATCCAGGAAGGTAGGGTATCATCCACCAGCTGAGAACCTCAAAAGTCCCTGCAGAAATAATCCCTTGAGTAGGTGTAGGCAGGTATGAAGGATCTGAGAGAGCAAAAGTCATCTTCCATGGCAAACAACCTGGTCAGGTTGAAGGGATGTGTCTGAATTAGCCTTTCTCTTCCTAATGTAGAGAAGATGGACCAAACCATGGCTGTGTGGAGAGCTGTTCCCCGGTGCCTATGGTTGATATACCATTCTAACTTATGAATGAGTCACAGCAAGTAGAGGCAGACTCCATCTTTTGGGAACCTTGGAAGCAACTGTTAAAACAAAGTGGTTTCCAAGGCAGTGACTTCATTCAGTTCTTGAAGGAAGTGACCTCACCTTACATTATTGGTGATGAAAGTCTGTGATCTTGGGATCCAGGAAACAAGACACACAGAGTCAAACCCACTCCATGTCCCAGTGGGCTCACTTGTTTGGATTTAACAAGACAGAGTCACTCTTTCTTGGTACCTACTGATGTGAGGACAGCCAAATGCCTGGAAACTATGAAGACTGGCCTTTCCAGAGAAAGCAGGTAGTTTCTCACCACGGGCTCCTGACAACTTCACAGAGTTTGCTAAAGAGACCAGATCGGAGACAGGACACGCCATTTTTGGGGAACATAGTATGGCCCACAAGTCAGAGGACACTCCGGATAGACACAGACCTACTTGGGGGAAAGAGGTGCCTTTTTGGGTGTGAGTGTGAGTTTTTGGTTTTGTCTCATGTTCTGAGAATAGTTAGGAAAGCTGGTTTGTTTGTTTTGGAGTGGACTGTTTCTAGTAAGTCCTTTGACAACGTGAGTGTTTCTGTGTCTATATATCATACTGTGTCCGTGATTGTAGACAGTAGAAAAGAGAATGCATCAATGGATGTGTCCTGTCTACGAGAAAGCTTCAAAGCATTCATCCTGTGCAATTTATGAATGGACTGCAGCTTGCCGTATGGATGGGCAACTCCTGCTATCTTTCTAAATTCCTGTTTTCTTCCTGAATACTGGACACTCTCCAGAATACGCTCATGATTTTGTGTCCAAGATATGTACCACCTCAATCTCTGTGACATGGCCATGTACTGGATAGCTGATGGGAATGGCGAGTATCTCAGAAAACTCAGATATCAGTATGCCCAAGAAAGTCTCAGTGGAGAAACCCTGCTTTGGGCCTTTTGCTTACCTATTCTGTTGCCCTGAATGTCAGGAAGGTCTTTGCCTCAGGCCACACTTTGTGAAGCCTGAAGAAAATAGTTTTCAAATGGAATTGAATGGTCATTACCTGTGCCTCTTCGGTTAATTGCTTTGGAAATGGATGTGTCTGAATCAGCCTCTTGGCCCTATGTGAGGCTGTGGCTTAGATTCACAGCACATGATGGGTCTAAAGAAAAATCCCATGTGTGCACCCAAAACCAAAATGGACAAAAGAACTGTCATGGTGGATAGAGTCTCTCGCCTTCCTCTGTAAGGTTCCTGACCTCCATTAAGTGAGAATAGGGATCATTTGGGTCAAGTGAATTCTTTAAAGTTCTGCAGAGGCTATCCCATAGGTTCGTGGGTTTTCTCATGACTCCAATTCACATCTATGTTTACAGAAGAGCAGGGACAGTGTTGGTCTTACAATACAGGAATGCAGTGGATCTTCCATCTGTTGAGAACCTCAAAGCTCCATGCAGAAATGATCTCTGGAGAAGATGTAGGCAGCTATGTAAGACCTGAGAGAGCAAAAATCATCTTCCATGGCAAACAACCTGGTCAGGATTAAGGGTTGAGTCAGAATGAGCCTATCTCTTCTTAATGTAGACAAGATGGACCAAACCCGGCCTGTGTGGAGAGCTGTTCCCTTTTGCCTACGGGTGATATACCATTTTAACTTGTGAAAGTGTCACAGGAAGTAGGGGCAGCCCTCATCTCATGGGACCGTTGGAAGCAATTGTTATGACAAAGTGGTTGCCAAGGCAGTGATCTCATTCAGTTCCTGAAGGAAGTGATCTCATGTCACTTCCATGGTAATGGAACTCTCTGAACTTGGGATACAGAAAGCCAGGCACCCAGAGCCAGTCTCAGTTCTAGTCCCAGTGGTCTCACTTTTTTGGATTTACAAAGGACAGAGTCAGTCTTTCTTGATACCTACTGATGTGAGGATGGCCAAATGCCAGGAAAGCTCGGAAGAGGGGCTCTTCCTGAGAAAGCAGTTAGTGGATCACTCCTGGCTTCTAACAACTTCACATTGTTGGCCAAGAAGACCAGATCTGAGACAGGTCAGGCCATTTCGGAGGATCATAGTATGGCCCATCAGTCAGAGCACACTCCGGAGAGTCACAGACCTATTTGGGGGAAGGAGGTGCCATTGCGGGTGTGGGTTTGTGGTTTTGTCTCATGTTCTGAGAATAGTTAGAAAAGGCGGTTTGTTTGGTTTGGAGTGAACTGTTTCTAGTAAGTCGTTTGACAATGCAAGTGTTTCTATGTCTGTGTATCCCACTGTGTCCGTGCTTGTAGACATTAGAAAAGAGAATGCATCAATGGATGTGTCCTGTCTCATAGAAAGCTTCCCAGCATTCATCCAGCACAATTTATGAATTGAATGCGGCTTGCCTTATTGATGGGCGATACCTGCTACCTTCCTAAGTTGCTGTTTTCTTCCTGAATTATGGCCAATCTCCAGAATAGGCTCATGGTTTTGTGTCCAAGATATGTACTACCTCCAAGCTCTGTGACATGGCCATGTACTGGATAGCTGAATGGAATGGCGAGCATCTCAGAAAACTCAGATATCAGTGTGACCAGTAAAGTCTCAGTGGAGAATCCCTGCTTTGGGCCATTTGCTTACCTATTGTTCTGTTGCCCTGAGAGTCAGGAAGGTCTTTGTCTCAGGCCAACCCTTTGTGAATCCTGAAGGAAATATTTTTCAAATGGAAATGAATATGCTTTACCTTTGGCTCTTTCCTTAATTGATTTGGAAAGAGATGTGTGTGAATCAGCCTCTTGTCCCAGTGTGATTCTTTGACTTATATTCTCAGTACCCGATGGATCTAAAGAAAGATCCCATGGGTGCATAAAATCCAAAATGGCAAAAAGAGCAGTCATTGTTGATGAAGTATTTTGCCTTCCTCTGTAAGGTTCCTGAATTCCATCAAGTGAGAATAGGGATCTTTTGGGTCAAATGAGTTCTTCAAATCTATTCAGAGGCTATCCAGTAGGTGCTTGAGTTTTCTCATCTTTCCAATTCACATAAAGAATCTGTACCCGACACTCAGTAGGACTCAAATTGGAGAAGCAGAGCAGTATTAAGGGCAGCCTATTTGATCACTCCTGGTACACAGGAAGGTTGTACAGGCCACTGGGAATTTAGGCAAATGAGGGGCAACAGAGCTTATTTTGGACACTGTCTTGGGCTATGCTAATGCTATCAAATGTCAATCCTATTGTTGACTTCATATTTGTTTTATCCTAAGCTCATATATTCATCCTCAACCCTGTTGAAAATATCTAATCCCATCACTCACTTTATTCTTTTCCTGATTTCCTAATGTCTCTATTGATATCTGCTTTCCTACATATTTTGCCCTGTGCATCATTGTGACTGACTCTTCACTTGTGTTGACATTTACATTGACTCTCTAACCAAAACCCTATTGCTAAAGAACTTTTGTTCCAAATCCTATACTCACTTTTCTTCCTAAACTTACCGACTATCTTTCTAATCCAACTGACTATAACTTTTTGAATGGATGTTCTCTTCTACATTCAATGATCCAAGTACAGTTCAGGTTTCTATTCAACCGGGTGAGGGGGTAGATTCTGCAGTTTGGCAATTGGGGACAGCACATTCTGGGAACAAGATTAGCAAAGAGTTCTCAAGATTTCAACAGTGTTTCGTTAAGTGTACAGAAAAACAGGAAGTGACAAGTACATATTTTATTAACCTTTCATTCCAAACTTCTTTTTCTGGCTACTTTTAATCATAAAAGTGATCTTTGTGGGGTGTCACATTCTATGTCTGCTAGTGGGGTATTACCATAATTTTAATTTGTCCAATTTGAGCTTGGAGAAAAGAAATTACATGGTTGAGGAAACAGGGTTTTATAGTTAGTAATAATATGAGGATTATTATTGGACCGGCCAGGGTTGATAAAAACGTAATTAACCAGGGGGACTGTGTAAAAAAAGACTCAAACTACCCTTTTTGTGCCTCTCTCTCTCGTTGTTGCTCTTCAAGGCATCTTTTTAATTTACTCATAGATTTTTTTACAACTCCAGTATTGTCGACATAAAAACAACATTCTTCCCTCAATGAAGCACAAAGGCCCCCCTCTGTCATGAAAAGGAGGTCCAACCCTCGACTGTTCTGTAAAACAACTTCAGAGAGAGAGGTTAAAGATTCCTGCATAGCTGTGATGGAGGTTTCTAAAATCTTTAAGTTTTGATCTATTGCTGCTTCTAATTGGGTCACTTGTTGTGTCCCATGGACCAGAGCAGTGGTTCTTGTGCCCAACCCTGCAGCAACTCCTATTCGTAATAGAATGGCTAAGGTGAGGGACATATGTTCCCCGCGGAACCGGGTTGTATGTCCCCCTCTTTGATCTTCAGATGAACCTGCGTCATGATAGAGCACTCTGGGAAACATCTGCACCATTTCACAATTAATCACATCTGTTGACCATTTCATGAAAACATAAACAATGTTTAATATATAGAATTATACTGTTGTAGGGACGGACAAGGCAAGGCACCTAAGATAGCACCAAAGACACGGAAACAGTCTTTTTTGGTTTCAACCAGATTCAGAGGGCATTGCTTCTGTTGTAATCAATTAATCCCCTGAAACCCAAGTTACGTAGTTTCAGAATTTTGTACCCAACACGTAAGGGAAGGGGCTCAGAAGTTCACAGTCTGCAGAAGTTCACAAAAAGCAGTTTTTGTTTCTGTTTTTTCCTCAGTTTGGGCAAGTTACTTTTTCAAGGACACCTGGGTGGGGGTGTCTTCCCTTTCTTTTTTTCCCCCTTCCAGCTGTTTCCATACAGCCTAGTTTGTAACTTCTTTATCTTAGAAATGTAGCCATCTCTGTGAAGCCCCAGCTCAAGGCCAGAGGCCTTTTTTTCAAATATTTTGTGAAAAACTAGTAAGGGTGTGTCTAGATCAGGAGTGCTGAATTTTTTAGCCAGTTGCCAAGGAGACCAGGGCAACACAAAATAGGAAGTTTATCTACAGTGAACTCTTTTATAGGGACTCTTTTGCTGAAAGTCCTAAATCAGCCATGGTGAAGACTTCTGGAGAAGGTCAGTTAAGACTTTTCTGTGGGCCTGGTACAGAGGGGGACAATTTGGAAGGCAGGGATAAGAGCAGCTCTGTGGATCTGAGAATGAGGAAGGAGAGATGTAAAAGAATATTGGAAGAGGGCTTTGGGATCTTAATAGCAACAAAAACTTGAGCAGTAGAACAGATAGAACAGAGGGGGAGACGGGAGTGAGATTCCAAAAAGCCTGTGAGGGACTTTAAATTCTTAGTAACCTGTTTTTAGTGATGACAAAGCAACATTAAAGGCCATTTTCATTACTTCTTGTATTAGGGTCTGAGGATTCTTCTCAGCGGGTTTGAGCTTTGCATTAGGTGGTAAGAGGACTGGGTGGGACCCGGTGCGGGCACTGACAGGAGAGGAGAGGAGTGAGTGAATGGAGTGGTACCTCAGTACCTGCGACCTCAGCAAGGGAGCAATGGTCTGAGAACCAGTCGAGATTTGGGTTTTTGATCTAGATATTGGAGGGGAGAAATCAAGTTGCTGAGGTGGGAGTGACAGCGGAGAGTCTGGAGCACAAGGCTGAGGGTGAGCATCTATTGGAGAAGCATAGTTCAGGATGTGAGCAAAGGAGAGAGAAGGCCTCCACATAGCGGAATCTCCTTTCACCCTTTTGAGCACTTGCAGAAGTTAAAAAGGTCACACAGAATTTGAGGATCTAGAGACCCCTCTGGGGGCCATCGGTTTTGGTTATCTAATTCGTAATATGGCCAATGCTGTGTACAGAATTTGATGAGGAGTTTGGGTTCCATCTGACTGTCCCTGTATGCTCACATCCCCATGACTTACAATAGAAGTCTGCTCTCCCCCCCCCCACAGCCGTGACTGTTTGTGGCTTTGATAGTCTGCCAGGCAAACATAGTAATCTAGGCTAGCCAACCTGCATCTGGCTCACGTGTCCCTACATCTATAATGTTTGTTTCCATTATCTATGGTACAGAAGGGATTTAATGGAATTTTAGTGGGATCCTGTTAATCAGGGATATCCCAATAGGAAAGACCTATAGCCAGCTGGCAAATGACTGGGTGGAGAGATGGCCACCAGGTTCGTAAGTGGGCTGTATTCGAGATAGGCCATACTTCGTGTCCAGTAGGATTTGTGATCAGCCATCGCAGCTTAAGGGGCTGATGAGGGTTAAGACTACTGGTCGTCAAGGGGAGAATAAGTATCTTCCAGGATCTTCTTTACAACCATTTGCGATGTTTCTTTTTTCTTCTTTTTTATTTCTTTTTTGTGTGTGTGTGGGGAAGGCTTCAATACATCCTGAAAATGTATGTTCAAAGACTAGGAGTTATTTAAGTCCATACCTTACTGGCTTAATTTCAGTAAAGTCCACTTCCCAGAATTGTCCTCGTCTGGTTCCTCATAGGTGCTTTCCTGCAGGAAGCTTTTAAGTGTAAGCTTTAACCAATTAATGGACCTGACAGGCTTTTGTTACCCATTCAGTTATTTCCTTTTGCTGTGAGTAGGTTAGTGGAAAACTGTGTTCTTGATCCTTCACGAATGAATGCAGTTTCTTTGAACAAAGGTGAGTGAGTTGATGAACATTTGCTACTGACATAGTTAGAGCCATGATTATAGGAGTAGTTACTGAAGGATTAAAAAATTCCACTTGGGGGCCTTCAGGGTTAAAAGTTATTTTGGCCCAGAGCTTGGTGAGCAGAACTCTGCCCATCAATGGGGCCAGGCATTCTGGGATTACTAGGAAGGAGTGATGGATTTTTCCTTTTCCCTGGTCCATGGCCCTCGTAGTTGTCAAAGCCCGATATTTACTTCTGTTAGACTCTTGAATTAGACACCTTTTATTCGGTAGAGGGCCCAATGGGCCTTACGGGCTGAGTATATTCCCCCTGTATCTACTTCAAAGTTTATTGTGTTCCCCTCCACTTCAAAAGTTACCTTGAGGTCAGGGAGAGGATCTGAGCCCGGACTTTCTTAGTATTCCTCCAGAGTCAGAATATCTGGCTGGCATGGCTGTCTCTTTCTAGGGCACTCTTTGGCCCAGTGTCCTTTTTCTTTAGAGTAGGCACATTGATCTGAGGCCAGGGGTGGCCTCTAGTGTGTGCCCAGGTATCCCTTCCTGTCTCTCTGTTTCTTAATTTCTGGCCTATTTGTTGTTGTGACCAGGACCTTAGTCAATGCCTTAGTCTGTCTTTTGTTTCTTTTATCCTCACTCAGCTCCCTTCTCTTCCTCAGTTTCTCTCTTAAAGTATACCTTCTCGGGTTCTCTGACTAAATCCCTCAAAGTCATATCTTGTAATCCATCTAAGCATTGTAACTTTCTTTTAATATCCAGGGCAGCTTTCCCAATAAAGGCCATTGTGACAGATGCCTTTTGATCCTCTGCCTGAGGATCGAAAGGAGTATGTCTCTTATATGCCTACATAATTATCTCTAGGAACATAGAGGGAGATTCATCAGGCCCTTAAATAATCTCTCTTACCTTGGCCAAATTAGTTGGTCACCTAGCGGCCACTAAGATACCCACTATTAGAGCCCGGCGATAAGTGGACAGATGCTCCCTACCTTCAAAGGTGTTAGGGTCCCAGTTGGGTCGTTTCAAGAGAAAGCCGGCTTTGAATATGTTGGGAAGTTGTGTTGGTCACGCATTTGGTCCGAGGATACTTTTTTCTAGCCTCCAGGAGGATTCTCTTTTGTTCCTCTGTCATGAAGAGAGTCCCTAGGAGTTGTTGGCAGTCATCCCAAGTAGGTTGGTGTGAAAACATCAATGACTTCACCAGACCTGAGAGCCAGGTTGGGTCCTCGGTAAAAGGGGGATTGTTATTTTTCCATTTATATAGGTCTGAAGAGGAGAAGGCCAATACTGGTAGGCTTGCATTTTTTCCCTATGGCCATCGTCAATCATTGGTCTTTAGGGATGGAGGGAAGCAACACGGGAGTTCCAGGGTTTTCAATCATTTGCCACCGGCGAGTTCCTTTAGCAAGTCCAGCTTCCTCCAGGAATGGAGGGGCTGTGTGTGACGCAGGGGAGTTATCTGGAGGGCCCTGTGCTGGCTTAGCGTCCTCCAATTGCGGAGAGGCTGAGTCAGCAGCTGGAGAATCACTTAGAGGGTGTTGGGGGTTGTGGGACAAGGGTAGAAGATAAGGAAGGGGAGGAGAGTCCAGTAGAGTCAAATCTTGTGACTCAGGGAGAACAGAGGGTGGAGGAGGAGGAGGAGCAGAGGGGTTGAGAGATCGTGGGGGAAGGAGTAGGAACGGGGACACAGCAAGGAAAGGCTTCAACCACGGAAGAGGAGATTTGCAGAGGTCCTGCCAAGTTAAGGTATATTCCTGTTTATAAGTATGGCTATGTGGCCCTGGCTGTAAGACAATATCTCTGTCTTTTTAAATTACTGGGAAGTAGAAAGATCCTTCTAGGGGCCATCCGAATCCAAAGGTGGGCCATTCTGAGGCACACAGAGTCTGCCAGGTCCAGCGTTTTACTGAAAAAGAAACATTCTGAGCCCTTAAGCGGACTTTGGTCCATAGATCAAGGGTCAGGGACAGAGGCATTGAAGTGATCTGTCCCATAATGAAAGATACACAAACAGTAAAAGCAACGACACAGGACACAGACAAGAGAAAACAATAAAGACAGGCAATGGATGTCCAACACTGAGACCAAGACTGAGCTTGTGGCAAAACCCGATGGGCTGGCAATACCGAATCTGAAACAAAGTATCACTGAGTCGAGGGGACTATTATTCCTCGTTTCCCGAGTCCTCTGTGGCGTCCCCCAGGGACTTGGCTTGTGGCTCTGTGACACGTCTGCCAGCCACCATCAAAGAGAGCTCACACACTTCATCGACAGCCATTTTGCCAAGCCCTAACCTGAAACCTGAAACCAGAAAGAGGCACCTTACTTACCCTGAGAGTAGCCCATTGGGGTCTCTCGTTCACCGCTGCTGGATTTCGGTGGAACCTCCATATATAAAGATCGGAAGAGCATTGGGGGAAGAGAACACCAAGAGACTCTCTCATGCAAAAACAAAGGGTTTATTCTGGGTCCAGCATGCTGGGGCTCAGAGCTCATTTGAATAGAGCAGAGAACCCTGAGAACAGCTTAAGCAGAGCTTATATACTTTCCTTGAAGAGGGCAGGGAGGAAAGTTTATTGATGGGCCTGGGCGGGTGAGCAGTTTGCGTGCAACTGGGTGAGGGAGTACATTCTGAAGTTTGGCAGTTGGGGACAGCACATTCTGGGAAAAAGTTTAGAAAACACTTCTCAAGATTTCAACAGTGTTTTATTAAGCATACAGAAAAACAGGAAGTGACAAGAATCTATTTTATTAACATTTCACTACCGACTATACTTTGCCAGATTTCCTAAAGTCTCTATTGATATCTGCATTCCTACATATTTTCCCCAGTTCATCATTGTGATTAATTCTTCACATGTGCTGACATTTACATTCACTCAATACCCGAAACCCTATAGCTAAAGAACTTTTGGTCCAAATCCTATACTCACTCTCCTTTATAAACATACCGACTATCTTCCTAATACTCCTGACTATCCATTTTGACTGGAAGTTCTCTTTGAAAATCAATCATCCAAGTTACAAGGTCCTATGCTTAATACCGCAATCAAGGGCCCAATGCCCTTCTGGGCTTCAAATCTTACCTAGATTTCTGTTTTCAGATTCATATATTTTACCTATATATTCTTGAAAATATCGCAGATTCCCAATACTATTATTCATCCAGCAGAATGATTTCTATTCCAAATCAAACCTGTTATTAACCCTAACCATACACTGTTCCCTCAATCTAACTTTAGAGAAGAGCAAGGACAGAGTTGGTCTTAAAATACAAGAATGTAGGGGATCTTCCAACTGCTGAGAAACTCAAAGGTCTATGCGCAAATGATCCCTAGAGAAGTTGTAGGCACCTATGAAGGAACTGAGAGAGCAAAAGTCATCTTTCATTGCAAACAACCTGGTCAGCATGAAGGGATGTGTCTGAATCAGCCTCTCTCTTCTTTATGTAGAGAAGGAGGACCAAACGAGGCCTCTGTGGAGAGCTGTTCCCGGTTACCAATGTTTGATATACCATTCTAACTTGTGAAAGTGTCAAAGGAATTAGGGACAGCCTCCATTTCATGGGACCTTTGGAAGCAAATGTTAGGACAACGTGCTTGCCAAGGCATTGACCTCATTCAGTTCCTGAAGGAAGTGACCTCACCTCACATTCTTGGTGATGGAACTCTCTGAACTTGGGATCCAGGCATGGAGGCACACAAATCTAGTCCCAGGCCCAGTCCCAGTGGTCTCCCTTCTTTTGATTTACCAAGGACAGAGTCAGTCTTTCTTGGTATCTACTGATGTGAGGATGGCCAAATGCCAGGAAAGCTCTGAAGAGTGGCCTTTCCTGAGTAAGCAGGAAGTGGCTCACCGCTGTCTCCTGACAACTTCACAGAGTTGGCCAAGGAAACCAGATCTGAGACAGAACAGGCCATTTGATGGGAACATAGTATGGCCCACCAGTCAGAGGTCACACCCGATAGTCAGAGACCTACTTTGGGAAAGGTGGTGACTTTGTGGGTGTGAGTGTGTGTTTGTGATTTTGTCTCATGTTTTGAGAATAGGTAGGAAAGGCAGTTTGTTTGGTTTGGAGTGGACGATTTCTAACAAGTGATTTGACAAGGCGAGTGTTTTTAAGTCTGTGTATCCCACTGTGTCCATGGTTGTAGACATTAGAAAAGAGAATGCATCAAAGGATGTGTCCAGGTTAGTAGAAAGCTTACCAGAATTCTTTCTGCCCAATGTATGAAAGGAATGCGGCTTGCCTTATGGATGGGTAACACCTGCTATCTTCCTAAGTTCCTGTTTTCTTCCTGATTTCTGGCCACTCTCCAAAATAGGCTCATGATTTTGTGACCAAGATATGTACCACCTCCAAGCTCTGTGACATGGCCATGTACTGGATAGCTGAAGGGAATGGTGAGCATCTCAGAAAATTCAGATATCAGTGTGACCAGGAAAGTCTCAGTGGAGAAACACTGCTTTGGGCCATTTGCTAACCTATTGTTCTGTTCCCCTGAATGTCAGGAAGGTCTTTGCCTCAGGCCACCCCTTTGTGAAGCCTAAAGAAAACAGTTTTCAAATGGAAATGAATGGGCATCACCTGTGGCTCTTTGCTTAATTGCTTTGGAAAGGGATGTGTCTGAATCAGCCTCTTGGCCCTGTGTGAGGTTGTGGCTTAGATTCTCAGCACCTGGTGGATGTAAAGAGAGATCCCATGTGTGCATCCAAAACCAAAATGGCCAAAAAGCAGTCCTTGTGGATGAAGTCTGTCGCCTTCCTCTTTAAAGTTATTGAACTCCATCAAGTGAGAATAGGGATCCTTTGGGTCAAATGGGTTCTTCAAAGACCTGCAGAGGTGCTTGTGATTTCTCATGACTGCAAATCACATAAAAATATATACCTGACACTCAGTTTTCCACAAATTGGAGAAGCATAGAAGTATTAACGTCTAGCATATTTGATCACTCCTGTTTCGCATGAAGGGTGTCCAGACCACCCTGAATTTACGCCAATGAGGGGCAAGGGAGTTATTTTGGACACTCTCTTGGACTCCGCCACTCATGGAAACCTTCCGCCAGAGGTTGTGATTAGTGTCTATATGAAAGAAGATGAGGGCCATATGGGAGGGTTTTGGTTTTAAATTTGGTCATTTATGTCCAGTATGAAGACATGACCTGGACCACCTGGGCTTGAACTCTGGTGTGATTCCCCTTAGAGACTGAATTCAGAGAAGTATTGCCATGAATTTTGTTGGGATTTTAGGAGTCCACCCATGAGAATCACCCTTGGAAACTGAGATCTAGGCCCAGGTTGGCTTTCCACAGAGCCCTGGGTATCTCAGCCAGGATATCACATGATTTAATTCTGAAAGACTTGGCAGCCATAGTTGAGAGTCACAACACCCATGGACGTCACATTGTAGACCTCAATAGGCCTGGCTTCATGTGACATTTGGGCCACTCTTTGGGAAGCCTTGCCTGTGAGAGTTCTACAGAGCATTCATTGAAATGAGCTTCCTCACCATTTAATGGTTCCTGAATGAATTGAAACCCACAGTGCTTGCAACGTCATCCTTGAAAAATGCCTAGATAAATACCATGAAATTTTTGAAATTCCCATGACCAGGTGGCACTGGAGAAACTTTGGATGTCCTGTTGCTGATCGTAAATATGCAAGACAGTGCCTTGATTGAGTGGGTTTCATGAAAATGGTGTAGAACAGTGATGCCAGTATGTTGGAACCTGCTGAGTAGTGGGCCTAGAGCAGTGGTAGGCAGATGTGTGATAAAAAATTTGTGGTGGGGCCATGTGGATCTGCCATTGGCTTCCAAATTGCTTGTGACTGACATGGTGCAGCCAGCAGACCCTTCCATGTAAAGGCTTCTTGTTATATGGAGATGTTTCCGGGCAATGTTCAGAATCAGGTTGCTATGGACATGTGGTCAAGCTATGTGGAATAGAAGCCTGGTTGGTGCATTCTCCTGCAGACCCTGACCAACCACACATGACAGAATTGCCTCCAGAACTGTGTCCCAGTTGAACTTCTTTTATTTCATGAAGCAAATGCCAAAGTCCCAGTGCAGCAGCAAGAAACACCACGAAAAGTGGAGGATGACCAAATGGCTTCCCAGTCCACATGGGAATACCCTTAGCCCCCAGTGGCCACAGTTTACTTACAAAGAGAGAATTCAGCACTGCTGCCTCATGTTCATTGGAAAATAAGAAATCATGTCCTCCAGGTCACATAGATGCAGACACAGCTTTGATGGTCTCAGTAGAAAGAAGCTAAAGCTCCTGACAAAAACATATATTTCAAGTGCCCAAACTCAGAGGCAGTTTCTCAAGAAGTATTTAGGCCAGCAGAGCTCCATATATATGGAGTGTTTATCCTGTCCCATACTAGGAAAACTCCTCTACCACTTCCAAGGTTGTAAACTCCTGAGCATAATATTCACAGATTTTATTTGTCTACTCCTCTAATTGTGTCTTACTTTGGGGGAAGGAAACGTCAAGGAATTGTTCTGGATGAGAGTGGGAAGATTTTGTTTAGCACATATTTGCATACACATTGGTTTCATTTTTCTATTTTACATTTGATATACTGAATCCCTGACACTAACACATACGCTACTAGATTCTGAATACTAATCCTAATATGATGGAGAAAAATAACCGAAACAGAATAGAAATACAAGCAGTTCAGAGGAGGCATGTTGTATACTTGGACTTGCCTTTTGCATTATATAGGGTAGGAGTTATAAATCTAGTAAATTTTTTGTTGAAATAGTTTTCCATGTGCTTTTAAAGTTAACAAATATGTGAATTCCTGTCTCCCTTTCTCTGTATTCTATTCAGCACATGTATTTTTATATGCACATATAGAATCCTACCTGGTATCACACGTGCATTCTTGTGAGTTACATAACTTGGCAGATACAAAGTGTGAGAAGAGATCACTCCTCCTAAACGCTGTTTGAACTGAAAATTCAAACTATGGGTGAGCTTCCTAGTTGAAAAAAGTTATACATAAATCCATATCCAGTAAAATGAATATTTTTGGATCTGTGGATGATATGTATTTCACGGTGTAATTCGATTGGCATATATATTGCTAATTTTTAAAATCTGTGTGTGGATATATATATATATATATATATATATATATATATATATATATATTCTCTCCAGATATTTCAAAATATTTAATATATGTGTCTTATTATACACTCCCTAAATTCATTCATGAATATGTATGTGGATTTATAAAAAAAACTTTTCACAAGATTATTCTCAGAAATATTCATTCACCTGATATACGTATTTTTTTCCTAGTATTGAAAACTAACTTCAGTGAATGGTGCATATGAATCCTAATATTTCTACAGTAACTGATCCAGTTTCACATCAATGCAAGTAGATTCCTATGGGACATGATAAGTATTTTGAAGTTCATTTTTATTTCAACACTGGTACATTACTATTTCTTCAGTTTGTGCACATTATAGGATATATATTTCATCCACAAGTTCACAAATTTATAGGCATATATTTCACTTTCAATCACTTTCTGCTTCAGAAAACACGTGTTCTGCCATGTTTCAAACTGGTCTTTTCATGAGACTTCTTTCAAAACACATTATTTTTGATTTCCATAATCACTTTTGAAGCAAAACTCACACACTCTTCATGATAAACCATAAGCCTAGGATTACAATTAGACGTATAACTAGTTGTTATGAATGATTCTATATCAATATATGATTTCTTGAGAGGCAAGATGGCCGCAAAGGGAGTGCAGTAACTCCGTGTACTGCGTCACTGTGAGGGAAAATGACGAGTTAGAACGGCTAAAAGCTATCTTGTTAGGAATTTCCAGCAAAATTGGGGTGCTCCAAAACCTAGTGGAAGGATTTTCATCGCACGAGGATCAGCTTCAGGGGCTCAAATGCGAGCGATCTGTCCATCTGTATGGAGCGCTGCTTGTTCGGCAGATCACCCCATGGCTGGAGTCTGCGGCGCGCGCTGGGAAACGACAGGCTGGTGGCGCAGAGATACAGCAATCCTGATTCTGTGGGCTCCTGCCAGCTAGGCATTTGCTGAGCTCGGAGCTGAATTCTGGGTTGGAGACGGGGAAAGGAAACGGTCCAGTTTGGTTCTCCACACCAGTCAGACCACGGAGGAAGCCAGCGGCCACCATCTTGGAGAGCTGACGTCACCATCCTTGTCGGAGCATGCACCAAGTCCGGAGAGGCCGAATTCTGGCTCCCGGAACTGTTTTGGCCCGGTGATAAAGAACCCGCTGAAACTGTTTCTCGGTCCGGGTCCTGCTGAATACTGTGGAGGCCAGAGGGGCCGAACAGAGCCGCCGCCCGGGCCCGGAACAGGTCCAGCGACCTGCCGGCGTGGTAGTCAAGAAAACCCGGAGGCAGCGCTGGCACAGGAGCCGGCGGGAGCTGCGCGGCGCGGGACTCCCAGCTACCGCTCCCACCAGTGCTGACAACTGAGGTCTCTTGCACCGACTCGCCTCGGCGTGGGACTCACGGCTACCGCTCCCACCAGTGCTGACAACTTAGGTCTCTTGCACCAGATACGGGGGCGTGGCTACCAGAAGGTAAGCAAATTGGCTGGGGGTTCTCAGCCCCAAGCTCTACAAACTTAGGGCCTGAGGGAGGCCAACAAGAAGAGTGTGCCCAGGCACTAATGAAACAGCTGCTCCACGCGTGTGCAAGGTAGGCGGAACTGTGAACACCGACAAAACAGGCCCAGTGAACCGCCAGACACATCCCTCCGGTTGGGGGAGGGGCAGAGCCTCCGGGCGCCTGCAAGGTAGGCGGACCCACGACCCACCAGCAGAAAAGGCGCAGCAATCCACAGAGCGGCATAGCCACCCCCCGAGCCTACAAGGTAGGCAGACCTGTGACCTACCGGCAGGTCATGCCCAAAAACCTGCGGAGGGGCACAGCTGCCCCACGTGCCTGCTAGGTAGGCTGAACCGTGACCACCAACAGAACAGGCCCAGCGGCCGGCCAGACACATCGCCCCGCCCAGGTTGGGGGAGGGGCAGAGCCGCCGGGCGCCTGCGAGTTAGGCATACCTGCGAATCACCAGCAGATCACACCCAGCAACCGCGGAGCGGCAGAGCCACCCCCGGGCCTGCAAGGTAGGGACACTTGCCACCCACCGGCAGGTCAGGCCCAACAAACTGCGGAGGGGCACAGCTGCCCCACGAGCCTCCTAGGTAGGCAGAACCCTGACCACCGACAGAACAGGCCCAGAGGCCGGACAGATACATCGCCCCGCCCCGGTTGGGGGAGGGGCAGAGCAGCCGGGCGACTGCAAGGTAGGCAGACCTGCGACTCACCAGCAGATCAGGCCCAGCAACTGCGGAGCGAGCGGCAGAGCCACCCCCGGGCCTGCAAGATAGGCGCACTTGCCACCCACCGGCAGGTCAGGCCCAAGAAACTGCAGAGGGGCACAGCTGCCCCACGAGCCTGCTAGGTAGGCAGAACCCTGACCACCAACAGAACAGGCTCAGAGGCCGGCCAGACACATTGCCCCGCCCCGGTTGGGGGAGGGGCAGAGCCGCCGGGCGCCTGCAAGTTAGGCAGACCTGCATCTCACCAGCATATCAGGCCCAGCAACCCGCGGAGCGGCAGAGCCACCCCCGGGCCTGCAAGGTAGGCGCACTTGCCACCCACCGACAGGTCAGGCCCAGCAACTCTCAGAGAGACACAGCTGCTCCACGCGCGTGCAGGGTAGGCGGAACCGTGACCACCGACAAAAAAGGCCCAGTGGACCGCCAGACACATAGCTCCGGTTGGGGGAGGGGCAGAGCCGCCGGGTGCCTGCAAGGTAGGCGGACCCGCGACCCACCAGCAGAACAGGCACAGCAATCCACAGAGCGGCAGAGCCACCCCCCGAGCCTACAAGGTAGACAGACCTGTGACCCACCGGCAGGTCAGGCCCAAAAACCTGCGGAGAGACACAGCTGCCCCACGTGCCTGCTAGGTAGGCTGAACCGTGACCACCAACGGAACAGGCCCAGCGGCCGGCCAGACACATCGCCCCGCCCCGGTTGGGGGAGGGGCAGAGCCGCCGGGCGCCTGCAAGTTAGGCAGACCTGCAACTCACCAGCAGATCAGGCCCAGTGACCCACGGAGCGGCAGAGCCACCCCTGCGCCTGCAAGGTAGGCACACTTGCCATCCACCAGCAGGTCAGGCTCAGCAACTCTCAGAGGGACACAGCTGCTCCACGTGCGTGCAATGTAGGCGGAACCGTGACCACCGACAAAACAGGCCCAGTGGCCCGCCAGATACATCACTCCGGTTGGGGGAGGGGCAGAGCCGCCACCAGCGCCTTTTAGGGAGACAGACCTGCAACCGACAGACAGAACAGGCCTAGTGGCCAGCGGAGGGGCAAAACCGCTGCTCACTCCTGCAAGGTAGGCGGACCTGTGACCACCGAAAGAACAGGCCCATCGAAAGTACAGGCACAGCGGCCTCCTGGCGTGGTAGGCACATTGCCTCAATTGAAGGAGGGGCAGAACCACCACCAAAGCCTGCAAGGGAGACGATGCAGCTATACAAAAGCAATATAAATATATAGGGGGAAAAATCAATAACACAACAGTTTCACCAAGCAGAAAGAAACGCGATCAGTATGAAAAGACAAGGAAAAAAAGGACCACAAGCAATGCAGGTCAATTCAACTTTAGAAGAGGTAATATCTGCAGCAGATGGAATGTCAGATAAAGAATTCAGGATATACATGCTTCAGATGATCTGGAGTCTCAAGGAAGACATTAGACAGCAAAATCAGACAATGAAAGACCACTTCGACCACTTCGACAATGAATTACATAAACAAATCCAAGAAGGAAAAGATCAATTATTCAGGAAGATAGAGGATATAAAAAACAAACAAACAGAAATCCTGGAAATGCAGGAAACAATAAACCAACTTAAAAACTCAATTGAGAATACTACCAGCAGAGTAGAACACTTAGAAGATAGAACATCAGACAATGAAGACAAAGTATTTCAACTGGAGAAGAACATAGACAGCTCAGCAAAGCTGTTAAGAAACCATGAGCAGAACATTCAAGAAATATGGGATAACATAAAGAGACCAAACTTAAGAGTCATTGGGATACAGGAAGGTATTGAGGTCCAAACCAAAGGAATGAGCAATCTATTCAACGAAATAATACGAGAAAACTTCCCAGACTTGAAGAATGAGACAGAATCCCAAATCCTAGAAGCCTACAGGACGCCGAATGTGCAAAATCATAAGAGATCCACACCTAGACACATTATAATGAAGATGCCCAACATACAGAATAAGGAGAGAATTTTAAAAGCTACAAGAGAAAGAAAGCAGATTACATTTAGGGGTAAACCAATCAGGATAACAGCTGATCTTTTAACACAGACTCTGAAAGCTAGAAGATCCTGGAATAACATATTTCATACACTAAAAGAAAATGGGTTCCAACCAAGAATTGTGTATCCCGTGAAATTAAGCTTCAGGATGGAAGATGAATTTAAAACCTTCGATGATAAACAAAAGTTAAAAGAATTTGCAGCTAGAAAACCATCTCTTCAAAACATCCTCGGCAAAATATTACAGGAAGAGGAAATGGAAAATGTCAATGAAAACCAACAGCGGGAGGTAGTACAGTAAAGGGGGGGGATAATCAAAGAGGAAAACAAACCATGTTTAGTAACATAAATAAACCAATATGGCTGGAAGAACACCCATATCTCAATAATAACCCTAAATGTTAATGGCTTAAACTCACCAATTAAGAGACACAGGCTAGTAGAATGGATCACAAAACAAGACCCAACAATATGCTGCCTTCAGGAGACGCATTTGATAGGAAAAGATATACTTAGACTGAAGGTGAAAGGTTGGGAAAAATCATATCAATCATATGGACTTTGGAAACAAGCAGGAGTGTCCATATTCATATCAAATAAAATAGATTTCAAGCCAAAGTTAATCAAAAGGGATGAAGATGGACACTACATACTTCTCAAGGGAACCATACACCAACAAGACATAACAATCATAAATATATATGCCCCAAACAATGGTGCAGCTATGTTCATCAAACAAACACTTCTCAAGTTCAAGAGTCTAATAGACCACCATACAATAATCATGGGAGACTTCAACACACCTCTCTCACCACTGGACAGATCTTCCAAACAAAAGTTGAATAAGGAAACTATAGAGCTCAATAACACAATTAATAACCTAGACTTAATTGACATATATAGAATATACCACCCAACATCAAGCAGTTACACTTTTTTCTCAGCAGCACATGGATCCTTCTCAAAAATAGATCATATATTATGTCACAGGGCAACTCTTAGACAATATAAAGGAGTAGAGATAATACTATGCATCTTATCTGATCATAATGGAATGAAATTGAAAATTAACGATAAAAGAAGTAAGGAAAAATCATGCATCACTTGGAGAATGAACAATAGGTTACTGAATGATCAATGGGTTATAGAAGACATCAAGGAGGAAATTAAAAAATTCTTAAAGATAAATGAAAACACAGACACAACATATTGGAATCTATGGGACACATTGAAAGCAGTTCTAAGAGGAAAATTTATTGCTTGGAGTTCATTCCTTAAAAAAAGAAAAAACCAACAAATAAATGATCTAATACTTCAACTCAAAATCCTAGAAAAAGAAGAGAAAAAAAACAGCAAAAGAAGTAGAAGACAAGAAATAATTAAAATCAGAGCTGAAATTAATGAAATCGAAACGAAAGAAACAATAGAAAAAATGACAAAACTAAAAGTTGGTTCTTTGAAAAAATAAAAAATATCGACAGACCCTTAGCCACGCTAACGAAGAGAAGAAGAGAGAGAACTCATATTACCAGCATACGGGATGAAAAAGGCAATATCACAACAGACACTTCAGAAATACAGAAGATTATCAGAAATTATTTTGAATCCTTATACTCCAACAAAATAGAAGATAGTGAAGGCATCGATAAATTTCTTAAGTTATATGATTTGCCCAGATTGAGTCAGGAGGATATTGACAACCTAAACAGACCAATATCATTTGAGGAAATAGAAGATACCATCAAAAGACTACCAACTAAGAAAAGCCCAGGACCGGATGGGTATACAGCAGAGTTTTACAAAACCTTTAAAGAGGAACTAATACCAATACTTTTCAAGCTATTTCAGGAAATAGAAAAAGAGGGAGAACTTCCAAATTCATTCTATGAGTCCAACATCACCCTGATTCCTAAATCAGACAAAGACACTTCAAAGAAAGAAAACTACAGAAAAATATCTCTAATGAACCTAGATGCAAAAATCCTCAATAAACTTCTGGCGAACCGGATACAAAAACATATCAAAAAAATTGTGCAACATGATCTGGTAGGATTTATCCCTGGGATGCAAGGTTGGTTCAATATACGGAAATCAATAAATGTTATTCACCACATCAATAGGCTTAAAAATAAGAACCATATGATCATCTCGATAGATGTGGAAAAAGCATTCGACAAAGTAGAGCATCCCTTTATATTCAAAACTCTAGAAAAACTAGGGATAACAGGAACATACCTCAATATTGTAAAAGTAATCTTTGCTAAGCCTCAGGCTAGCATCATTCTGAATGGAGAAAAACTGAAGGCATTCCCTCTAAAATCTGGAACAAGACAGGGATGCCCTCTCTCACCACTTCTGTTCAACATAGTTCTCGAATCACTGGCCAGAGCAATTAGACAGACGAAAGAAAATAAAGGCATAAAAATAGAAAAGAAGAACTCAAATTATCACTATTTGCAGATGACATGATTCAATACCTAGCAGACCCAAAAGGGTCTACAAAGAAACTATTAGAGCTAATAAATGAATTCAGCAAAGTGGCAGGCTATAAAATCAACACGCATAAATCAAAGGCATTCCTGTATATCAGCGACAAATCCTCTGAAATGGAAATGAGGACAACCACCCCATTCACAATATCCTCAATAAAAGTAAAATACTTGGGAATCAACCTAACAAAAGAGGTGAAAGACTTATACAATGAAAACTACAGAACCCTAAAGAAAGAAATAGAAGAAGATCTTAGAAGATGGAAAAATATACCCTGTTCATGGATAGGTAGAAGTAACAACATCAAAATGGCGATATTACCAAAAGTTCTCTATAGGTTTAATCCAATGCCAATCAAAATCCCAACGGCATTTCTTGTAGAAATAGAGAAAGCAATCATGAAATTCATATGGAAAAATAAAAGACCCAGAATAGCAAAAACAATGCTAAGCAGGAAGTGTGAATCAGGCGGGATAGCTATACCAGACTTCAAACTATACTACAGAGCAATAGTCACAAAAACACCATGGTACTGGTAACAAAACCGTTGGGTGGACCAATGGTACAGAATAGAGGACACAGAAGCCAATCCACAAAACTACAACTATCTTATATTCGATAAAGTGGCTAAAAGCATGCAATGGAAGAAGGATAGCATCTTCAACAAATGGTGTTGGGAAAACTGGAAATCCATTTGCAACAAAATGAAACTGAATCCCTTTCTCTCGCCATGCACAAAATTTAACTCAAAGTAGATCAAGGAACTTGATATCAAATCAGAGACATGGCATTTGATAGAAGAAAAAGTTGGCTATGATCTACATACTGTGGGGTCAGGCTCCAAATTCCTCAATATGACACCATAGCACAACAGTTAATAACTAGAATCAACAAATGGGACTTACTCAAACTAAAAAGTTTTTTCTCAGCAAAAGAAACAATAAGAGAGGTAAATAGGGAGCCTACGTCCTGGGAACAAATCTTTACTCCTCACACTTCAGACAGAGCCATAATATCCAGAATATACAAAGAACTAAAAAAATTAGACAATGAGATAACGAATAACCCAATCAACAAATGGGCCTAGGACCTGAACAGAAATTTCTCAGAGGAGGACATACAATCAATCAACAAGTATATGGAAAAATGCTCACCATCTCTAGCAGTCAGAGAAATGCAAATCAAAACCACCCTAAGATACCATCTCACTCCAGTAAGATTGGCAGCCATTAGGAAGTCAAACAGCATCAAGTGCTGGCGACGATGTGGGGAAAAGGGTACTCTTGTACATTGCTGGTGGGACTGCAAATTGGTGCGGCCAATTTGGAAAGCAGTATGGAGATTTCTTGGAAGGCTCGGAATGGAACCACCATTTGATCCAGCTATTCCCCTACTCGGTCTATTCCCTAAAGACCTAAAAAGAGCACACTGTAGGGACACTGCTACATCCATGTTCATAGCAGCACAATTCACAATAGCAAGACTGTGGAACCAACCTAGATGCCCTTCAATAGACGAATGGATAAAAAAAATGTGGCATTTATACACAATGGAGTATTACTCTGCATTAAGAAATGACAAAATCATAGAATTTGGAGGGAAATGGATGGCATTAGAGCAGATTATGCTAAGTGAAGCTAGCCAATCCCTTAAAAACAAATGCCAAATGTCTTCTTTGATATAAGGAGAGTAACTAAGAACAGAGTAGGGACAAAGAGCATGAGAAGAAGATTAACATTAAACAGGGATGAGAGGTGGGAGGGAAAGGGAGAGAGAAGGGAAATTGCATGTAAATGGAAGGAGACCCTTAGGGGTATACAAAATTACATACAAGAGGATGTGAGGGGAAATGAGGAAAATATAAGGGGGAGAAATGAACTACAGTAGAGGGGGTAGAGAGAGAAGAGGGGAGGGGAGGGGGGAAGGGGGATAGTAGAGGATAGAAAAGGCAGCAGAATACAACAGACACCAGAATGGCAATATGTAAATCAATGGTTCTGCAACTGATGTGATTCTGCAATCTGTATATGGGGTAAAAATGGGAGCTCATATCCCACTTGAATCAAAGTGTGAAATATGATATATCAAGAACTATGTAATGTTTTGAACAACCTACAATAATAATTAATTTAAAAAATATATGATTTCTTATATATTTTCAGATATCAATTCAATACATTATTTAAAGGGGAAACAGTTATATTATTTATTAACTGTATGATCTATTCATGCATTATCTCTATATTCATAGACACAGGGTACACCTATTTTTACCCTCAATACTAATTTATACGTTTTCAAAATATTCCTCAAAAAATGGTGGAAGAAATACTCATGTCACCTGATCTATGTATACATTTTATCACAGTAATATTCTGGACAAAAAAATCAAAGGTCACCCTTAAGTTTGTACCAAAGCCTAAATGGAAAGTGAGCATGGATTACTAAAACCTTCCATGTCCAGGTGGCCTAATGCTCTCAAATGTCAATCTTATTGGTGACTACATTTTTGTTTCTTCCTAAGATTATATATTCAACCTCAAGCCTGTTGAAAATGTCTAATCCTATCACTCACTTTATACTTTGCCTGATTTAGTAATGTCTCTCTTTATATCTATTTTCCTACATATTTTCCCCTGTTCATCATTGTGACTGACTCTTCACTTGTGCTGACATTTACATTCACTGTCTACCTGAAACCCTATTGCTTAAGAACTTTTGGTCTAAATCCTATTCTCACTCTTCTTTGTAAACCTACTGACTATCTTCCTAATCCTACCGACTATCCCTTTTTGAGTGGATGTTCTCTTCGACATTCAATCATCCAAGGTACAAGCTCCTATGCCATTGTATATAGATTTATCTGAGACATTTTTGCAGAAAATAATTCAAAGCTAAGTGTACCAATTAAGGGCCCAATGCCCTTCTGGACTTCATATCTTCCCTAGATTTCTGTTTTTATACTTATATTTCACCTATATATTCTTGTAAATATCATAGTTTCCCAATACCATTATTCGTCATGCAGAAGGATTCCTAACCCCAAATTGAACATGTTACTAACCCAAACCATACATTGTTCTCTCAATCGAACTTTACAGAACAGCAGGGACAGGGTTGCTCTTAAAATACAGGAATGTAGGGCATGTTCCACCTGTTGAGAACATCAAAGGTCCATGCAGAAATGATACCTTGAGAAGATGTAGGCAGCTACGAAAGACCTGAGAGAGAAAAGTCATCTTCTATGGCAAACAACCTTGTCAGCATGAAGGGATGTCTATGAATCAGCCTCTCTCTTCTTAATGTATTGAAGATGGACCAAAACAGTGCTAGGTGGAGAGCTGTTCCCGGGTGCCCATGGTTTATATACCATTCTAACTTGTGAAAGTGTCACAGGAAGTAGGGGCAGCCTCCATCTCATGGGACTCTTGAAAGCAACTGTTAGGACAAAGTGGTTGTCAAGGCAATGACCTCATTCAGTTCCTGAAGAAGTGATCTACCTCACTTCCTTGGTGATGGAACTCTCTTAACTTGGGATCCAGGAAGCCAGGCACCCGGAGCCAGTCCAGTCCCAGACCCAGTAGGCTCACTTGTTTGAATTTACCAAGGAGAGTGTCAGTCTTTCTTGGTACCTACATATGTGAGGATGGCCAAATACCAGGAGAGCTCTGCATAGGGGCCTTTCCTGAGAAAGTAGGTAGTGGTTCACCGCAGGCTCCTGACAACTTCACAGAGTTGGCCAAGGAGACCAGATCTGAGATAGGACAGGCCATTTTGGGGGAACATAGTATGGCCCACCACTCAGAGGATACTCCGGATAGTCACAGAGTTACATGGGGGAAGGAGGTGTCTTTGTGGGTGTGGGTGTGATTTTGTGTTTTTGTCTCATGATCTGAGAATAGGTAGGAAAGACGGTTTGTTTGATTTGGAGTGGTCTTCTTCTAGTAAGTCGTTGGACAAGGCAAGTGTTTCTATGTCTGTGTATCCCACTGTGTCCGTGGTTGTAGACATTAGAAAATAGAATGCAACAATTGATATGTCCTGTATAGTAGAAAGATTCCCGGCATTCATCCTGCCCAATTTATGAATGGACTGCAGCTTGCCTTATCCATGGGCAACACCTGCTACCTTCCTAAGTTCCTGTTTCTTCCAGAATTCTCATAACTCTCCAGAATAGTCTCATGGTTTTGTGTCCAAAATATGTACCACCTCCAAGCTCTGTGACATTGCCATGTCCTGGATAGCTGAAGGGAATGGCGAGCATCTCAGAAAACACAGATATCAGTGTGACCAAGAAAGTCTCAGTTGAGAAACCATGCTTTCGGCCTTTTGCTTATCAATTGTTCTGTTTCCCTGAATGTCAGGAAGGTCTTTGCCTCAGGCCACCCCTTTGTGAAGCCTGAAGAAAACAGTTTTCAAATGAAAATGAATGGGCACCACCTGTGGCTCTTTGCTTAATTGCTTTGGAAAGGGATGTGTCTAAATCAGCCTCTTGGCCCTGTGTGAGGTTGTGGCTTAGATTCTCAGCACCTGATGGATATAAAGAGAGATCCCATGTGTGCATCCAAAACCAAAATGGCCAAAAGAGCAATTATTGTGAATGAAGTCTCTCGCATTCATTTGTAAGGTTCCTGACCACCATCAAGTGAGAATACGGATCCTTTGGGTCAAATGAGTTATGCACAGCCCTGCAGAGGCTAGCCCATAGGTTTTTGGGTTTTCTCATGGCTCCAAATCATATAAAGAATCTATACCTGACAGTCAGTAGGCCTCAAATTGGAGATGCAGAGCAGTATTAACAGCTAGCCTATCTGATCACTCCTGGTTCACCGGATGGGTGTCCAGGCCACCTTGACTTTAGGCAAATGAGGGGCAAGGGAGCTTATTTTTGACACTGTCTTGGGCTGCACCCCTCATGAAAAACTCCAGCCAGAGGTTATGATAAGTGTCTATATGGAAGAAGATGAGGGCCATGTGGGAGTGTTTGGTTTTAATTGTGGTCATTTGTTTGGCGGTTGGAAGAGATAACTGGATCCACCTGGGCTTGAACTCTGGCATGATTCCTCTTAGAGACTGAGTTCTGGAATTTACCTCAAAGAAGTATTGCCATGAAATGTGTTGGGATTTTAGGAGGCCACGCATGAGAAGCGCCCTTGAAAACTGAGATCGAGTGCCAGGGTGTCTTTCCACAGTGCAGTGAGAATCTCAGCCAGGATATCACATGATTTTATTCTGAAAGACTTGGCAGCCATAGTTGAGAGTCTAAACACATATGGAACTCATATTGTAGACCTCAATGATCCTGGCTTCATGTGACCTTTTGGCCACTCTTTGGGAAGCCTTGCCTGTGAGATTTCTCCAGAGTTTTAATTAAATGAGCTTCCTCACCACATAATGGTTCCTGCATTAATTGAAACGTATAGTGACTCCAACTTCATCCTTCAAAAATGGCTAAATAAATACCATCAAATTTCTGAAATTCCCATGACCAGGTGGCACTGGAGAACCTTTGGATATCCTGTAGCTGATCATGAGTGAAATAATTCCCCACGCAATGACACTTCACCGGGAGAATTCCAATTTTATTGCTCAAAGCTGTGTGCTTATATAGAACTAAGGGGGAGATGGTAGGGCTTAGATAAATGGCAGCAACCCGTTTATTGGCAAGTTCTTTCAGATATCAGCTCCAGAGCCCAGGAATTAGTTCTCATTGGGGCTAAGTTTCCCCACAAGTGAGATTTGAAATTGGTGCTGACATGAGAGTTCACAAGGGTGGGAACTTTTTGCGCCACTGCAGAAATGAAGAATGTAGGAAGAAGAAGTCCTTAGGCGCCATGTTGAGGTTTTTCTCTGGGGTATGGCTGCCATTTATTCTTTTCCCAACATTCCACCCTTTTTGTTTTCTTAGGAAGTGGGGCGTCATTTGTCAGATCCGGCTGCTTCCTGCTGTGTGGGGGTGGTGTGGGGCCTAGAAAGAGAAGTGGAGGAATGCTCAGGGAGCAGGTTTGGGATTATCATGGCACCCAGAAATAAAACCCAGTGGCTATAGACAGCTACTTTCGTAGGGGTGAAGTCAATGAATGTTCCCTGAAGCCAAAGTTGTCGATGGCATGGAACTAGTCCTGGATGGAAGAGATTGTTGGTATCAGCCACTGGTCCTGTAACAGAGACTCTAGGAAATACTGGAAGCGTTGCCTGGACATGGCGTCACCAGCACCTGAAGAAGATCAGAGCAAATAAAAACAGAATGAAGATAAAAATTAAAGGAAATGTCATTTTTTGGCAGAAGTTCCATGTTGGGGGACTGACATAGAAGAGGCCAAGGGCCATGAGAAATCTTAGAAGGTGGTAAAGACTCATGAATCCAGGATGGCAGATTAAGAGGTTCTCAGAGCTCGTTGTCTCCCGCTGTCTGATACCCATTGCATTCCATCATGCCTGGTAGTGAGCTTCATCACTGAGTTACTGTTCTCTTGGAGATGTTGGGGGTTCATCGGTCATCAGAGGCAGGTAGTGCCTAAGCAAAAGCTGGTTGAAAGTTTGATTAGGAATTTTTTGCAGTTGGGTTTGAAGGCACTTCATTTTGCCGGGCAAGAAAGCACAAAAAAGGAGCATCCCAATAAGGGGCCCCAAGATATGTAGTAAGTACATGGCAAGATAGGATTGGAAGAACCCCATGATGGGATTGGAGGAGGTATGTTTGAGCAATTGGGTCGATAATTCCTGCAATTTAACAACATTTTTTTTATTAGCCCAGATTCATTAACATAATAGCAAAATTCCTCTCTGAGGAATAGGCATGTAACCCCTTTTTCTGCAGTGAGAAGATCAATTGCCCTTTGGTTCTGTAAAGCCACTTGTGCCAATGATGTAACCTGCCGCTGCAAGGAACCCAGAGACTCAGCCATGGTATTGAGTGTTTCCTGCAGTTTTTGTTGAAGGTCATTGGATGCCCATAGAGCATGACCTATAGCTCCACCAGAGAGTCCGAGACTCGTCACTGAGGTTGTTAAAATGAGGCCTACCAGAACCGGCAGAAAGACTACCCTACGGGTGCGGGAAGGTAGGGCCAACTGTCGGAATTCGGTGGGAGTATACAAAGATAGCTGAGGAACTACAGTAACCAAGAAACAGGTGCCAGAGACATTGATCGTTGAGGTACTTAAAGACCCATTACACCAGAGGAAATGTTCAGGTTGCCTAAACACAGGGCTCTATGGGGTGTTGTAGCTCAAGGAACAAACGGGTAAAGGATTCATTATTGGCAGGTGGAAACAGATGAAAGGAAATAAAGTATTGGTGGAATAACTTTCCCACAGTGCGATACGTGTCACATGTAGGGGTTGTCCTTTTTAGAGAAATTGTAGGGTTTTGCTGGAATATTTTCTGCCGCTAATGGGACTGCTGCTAGAAGTGGACGACTAAGTGAAGCACAGAGAAAGCACTGAGAAGTAGGCAAAGAAAGACGGGTGGAGTTTAATAATCAAAACGTTTGGTGTAGCAAATTGAGCCATGCGGGAGGGGGACCTGAGGGGGTTGAAGGCTCTGAATCCTCTTTGGATGAGCTATGGATACGATCTCGAAGTTTTGATTCTGAGTCCTTAATGTGTTTGACTACCTGGATGGTTGCCTTAGGTGGCGTAATCAGGGTGCGGCCAATAGTCATCCACCCTGTGGGTCTGACTGAGATTGTCTGAGCATAGACAGCAAACTCAACATAGCCCCAACGTTTGGCCTTGGGGTCAGGTTTATCTAAAGTATACCATCCATTGTTATTGGATGAAGAGCCTTTATGCCACTTTATGTAACTAGAAGTCCACCCTTCAAGGTAACCGAGTGAGTGGTAAGAATAGCTACCACGTTCATCATGGAACCTGCATGACCAATAGGGGCACCCATTATATATCTCAGGCCACCAATGACAATAATCTTTTGTTTGTTCAAAAAGGAAGCAAATGAAAGGCCAGTTCCAGCTACCAGGGACGAAGGTCCTTGAAGGTGACAATTTTAGGGAAATAGAGGTGCAGTTGTGGGTGAAGCAAGTAGTTGCATCCACTCCGCGGACCTTCTGCATGCCATGTTCTGAGTATCATTCCCGAAGAGTGAATAAATGCATGGTAGGTGAGGAGGGTAAAGACCAGTCCTGACAGAGCACAGAAAATAAGCAGAGCACAAAAAACAAGCAGTTAGAGAAGACTAGGGTGTTGGGAGAGCTCATTGTGCCTTCTTTAAGAGGAATTGGGCTGCAAGGAAAACCGTGTGAGCAGCAACTTAAATGGGTGAGATGGGTGTGGAGAGCAGGAGTAAAGGGGAGGTTCAGGAGGTGATTCTTGGAGTTCCTCAGGGGTGGCCCTGTCTTCAGCATGTGGGGCCTCCTGGTGATGTGGCTTCAACCTAGACATGTGATTCCAGGGAGTGAGACGGTTGTCTGGTAAGGAGAGTTTGGCGGTGGTGGGGGTACAGAAAATGACAGGATAGCGGCCTTCCCATTTTGGGGCAAGAGTCCCTTTCTCCTCTGGGGTATTATAATTGACTAGACTAACAGGTGTTAAGGGAGGAGTGTTTGGAGAGGAGACTGTGTCCGGAAGAAGCCAGTCCTGATATTTCCAGAGTTCCGAGCGGAGATGAAGCAAGAGAGGCAAAGACAAATCTCGGGTGAGAGGTCCTTGTGAAATGACCAACGCAGGGGTTATAAGATGTCTTTCATACATTATCTCAAAAGGAGACAGTAAAGATGGTTTCTTAGGGAGAGCTCTGATTCGAAGCAAAGCCAAGGGAAGGAGTTTGACCCAGTCTATGTTTAATTCCATTGTCAATTTGGTAAGGACTTCCTTTAGAGTATGATTTACCCTTTCCACATTCCCTGAAGCCTGGGGGAAATATGGACAGTTGAAATGCCACTTGAAGGAGAGGGCTTGAGAGACCTTTTGTGTGATCCTAGAAGTAAACTCAGGGCCATTGTCATATTGTAGGGAAGTGGGCATACCAAACCTGGGGATGATGTCTGTCAGTAAGATTGAAGCTAAAGTGGAAGCCTTTTTATTGGAAGTGGGAAATGCCTCAACCAAACCAGAGAAAGTGTCCACAAAGACAAGGAGGTATTTAGTGTGCCATACTGTGGGCATGTTGGTGAAGTCTACCTGCCAGTCAGCAGAGGGAATGTGTCCCCGGGCTTGTTGGGAAGGGAAACGTTTTGGCCTTAAAGGAGTATGAGGGTTGGTCCGCTGACAGATCTGACAATTAGAGGCTATATTCTGTAGCATGGCTTGTCAGAGGGAGTGAGGAAGAAGAAACTCTGTAAAAAGAGGGTCAAAGACTGAGAATTGGAAAGGAATAGAGTATGAAGGAACTTGAAAAGATGCTTGTTCTTACTGAAAGAAGTATGGGCTTCAGATGAGCTGTCTAAAGTGGCCATTATATGTCCACCATGGGGGCCATGATTGGAAGTGGTAGGAGCCATTCGTGCCACCTGGTCAGCTTTGGCATTGCCCTCAGTGATAAGAGAGCCGTCTTTCTGATGGGACCTACAATGGACATCTCCCAACTGGGTGGGTAAGTGGGAGGCCTCTATCAGATTGGTTATAAGAGCTGAATTAGTGATCGCATTACCTTTGGTGGTAAGTAGGCCTCGCTTCTTTCAAATTGCAGCATGGGATAATAAGATATGGAAGACATATTTTGAATCAGTTTAGAGGGTGAGGGATTTGCCTTGTGCTAGAAGGCAGGCACGAGTGGATGCTATAAAATCAGCCTGCTGGTCTGTAGTTCCTGAAGGCAAAACTTTGGCCTCTATAATCTCAGTGGCTGAAAATACAGCGTATCCAGAGTAATTAGTTCCATTCTGCCTAAAGGAACTGCTGTCAGTAAACCAGATAAGGTCAGGCTTGGTGAGTGGTCTCTCAGAAATGGAAGAATGACAGGGGAGGAAATCATCTAAGTTTTCCAAGCAATTATGAGTTGGTGTGTGAGACATGGGAGTCATTGGGAGCAGTGAGGCAGGGTTCAGTGCAGAGCAGGGGAGGAAAAAAATATTAGGGTTTTCCAGAAAGGAAGTGAGGAGCGACAGAACTCTGGATGTAGGGAGGGTTTGAAGGCCCTTTTAATGTAAAAGATCTTTCAAGTGATGTGGGGAGTAGATAGTTCAAGGGGCCCCAAAAGTCAGATTGGAGGCTTCTTTGTTTAAAATTTGTCCAGTAGCCAGAGCTCTTAAGCAAGGGGCCCACCCACGGATGGAAAATAAGAAACCATGTCCTCCAGGTCACATAGATGCAGACCCAGGTTTATGGTTTCACTAGAAAGGAAGCTAAAGCACGTGACAACAACATATATTTCAAGTGCCCAACCTCACAGGCAGTATCTCAAGAAGTCTCTAGGACAACAGACCTCCATGTTTTTGAAGTGTTTACCCTGTCCCTTACTTTTGGAAACTCCTCTAACACTTCCAAGGTTGTGAACTCCTGATCGCATTCCATTCCAGATATGTATTCATGGATTTTCTAACTCTTCTCCTCTAATTGTGTCTTACATGGGGTGAAGGTGTTGTCAAGGTATTGTTCTGGATGAGAGTGGGAAGATTTTTGTCTAGCACATATTTACATACACATTGGATTCATTTTCCAATTTTCCATTCAAAATACTGAATCCCTGTCAGTAACCCATACCCTAATAGACTCTGACTACTAATCCTAATATGATGGAGACAAATAACCCAAACATAATATTAATACAAGCAGTTCAGAGGAGGCATGGTGTATAGTTGGTCTTGCCTTTTGCATGATATAGTGTAGGAGTTATAAATCTTGTCAATTGTTTGTTGAAATAGTACTCCATGTGTTTTTAAAGTTAACACATATGTGAATTTCTGTCTCCTTTTTTCTGTAGCCAATTCAGCACATGTATTTTTATATGCACATATAAAATCATACCTGGTATCACACGTACATTTTTGTGAGGTGGCTAACTTGGCAGAAACAAAGTATGAGAAGAGATCACTCCTCCTAAACGCTTTTGGAACTGAAAATTCAAACTATGAGTGAGATTTTTAGTTGAACAACATTATACATAAATCCATGTTCAGTAAAATTAATATTTTTGGATCGGTGGATGATATATATTTCACGATGAATTTTGATTGGCATATATATTGCTACTTCCTAATGTTTCTCTGTGATATATATATATATATATATATATATATATATATATATATATATATATATATATATTTCCAAATATAAAATATATGTGTCTTATTATACACTCCCTTAATAATTCACTCATGCTCATTTATGTGGTTTTATAATCAAATTTTCATACGATTATTTTCAGAACTATTCATCCACCTGAAATACATATTTGTTTTCTAGTACTGAAAACTCACTTCACTGAATGGTGCAAACAAATCCTTATATTTCTACAGTAACTGACCCAATTTAACATCAATGCCTGTAGATTCCAATGGGGCATGATGTGTATTTTGACGTTCATTTTATTTAACACTGGTACATTACTATTTCTTCAGTTTTTGTACATCATAGTATAAACATTTCATCCATAAGTTCACAAATTTAAAGACATTTGAAACACATTCAATCACTTCCTGCTTCAGTACACATGTATTCCTCCTTGCTTTTGACTGGTCATTTCATGAGACTTCTTTCCAAACACATTATTTTCGATTTCCATAATCAATTTTGAAGCAAAACTCACACACTTTATGATAAACCACAACCCTAATATTACCATTAGATGTATAACTTGTTGGAATGAATGTATGTATATCAATATAACATTTACTGTGTATTTTCAGATATCAATTTATTCCAATTTCTAAAGTTGGAATCAGTTATATTATATATTCACACATGGTACACCTATTTGTGCCCCCAATACTAATTTATATCTCTTCTAAATATTGCTCCCAGAAATGGTGCAAGAAATACTCATGTCACCTGATCTACATATACATTTTATCACAGTAATATTCTGGCCACAAAATGCAAAGTCACACTTACAATTGTACCAAAGCCTAAATGGAATGTGAGTATGGATTATGAAAATCACCCATGTCCATGTTGCCTAATGCTCTCAAATGTCAATCCTATTGGTGACTACATATTTGTTTCTTCCTAAGATTATGTATTCAACCTCAAGCCTGTTGAAAATGTCTAATCCTATCAATCACTTCATCATTTGCCTGATTTCCTAATGTCTCTAATGATATCTGCTTTCCTACATATTTTCCCCAGTTCATCATTGTGACTGACTCTTCAAATGTGCTGACATTTACATTTTCTGTCTACCTGAAACCCTATTGCTAAAGAACTTTTTGTCCAAATCCTATACTGACTCTTTTTTCTAATCCTATCAAGTATCTTCCTAATTCTACCAACTATCCTTTTTTGACTGGATGTTCTCTTCGACATTCAATTATCCAAGGTACAAGGTCCTATGCCATTATGTATAGATTTATCTGAGACACATGTGCACAACATAATTCAGAGTAAAGTATTCCAATCAAGGATCCAATGCCCTTTTGGGCTTCAAATCTTACCTAGATTTGTGTTTTCATACATATATTTCACCTCTATATATAATTATAAATATTGCAGGTTCCCAATACCATTATTCATGCAGCAGAATGATTCCTAACCCAAATCAATCATGTTATTAACCCTAACCATACTTTGTTTCCTCAACCTAACTTTACAGAAAAGCAAGGACAAAGTTGGTCTTATATAGAAATGTAAGAGATCTTCCACCTGCTGAGAACCTCAAAGGTCCATGCAGAAGTGAACCCTGGGGAAGATATAGAAAGCTATGAAGGACCTGAGAGAGTTAAAGTCATCTTTCATGACAAAAAAAAAAAAAAAAAAAAAAAAAAAAAAAAAAAAAAAAAAAACAGGTCAGGATGAAGGGGTGTGTCTGAAGCAGTCTCTCTCTTCTTAATGTAGAGAAGATGGACCAAACCAGGCCTGTGTGGAGAGCTGTTTACGGGTGCCTATGTTTGATATACCATTCTTACTTGTGAAAGTGTCACAGGAAGTAGGGGCAGCCTCCATCTATTGGGACACTTGGAAGCAACTGTTAGGACAAAGATGTTGCCAAGGCAGTGACCTCATTCAGTTCTTGAAGGAAGTGACCTATATAACTTTCTTGGTGATGGAACTCTCTGAACTTGGGATCCAGGAAGCCAGGCACCCAGAGTCATTCCCAGTCCCAGTTCCAGTGGCCACACATGTTTGGATTTACCAAGGACAGAATCGGTCTTTCTGTGTAACTACTGATGTGAGGATGGCCAAATTCCAGGAGAGCTCTGAAGAGGGGCCTTTCCTGAGAAAGCAGGTAGTGTCTCACTACTGGCACCTGACAACTTCACAGTGTTGGCCAAGGAGACCAGATATGACATAGGACAGCCCATTTCGGGGAAACGTAGTATGTCCCATCAGTCAGAGGACACTCCGGATAGTCACAGACCTACTTGGGGGAAGGAGTTGACTTTGTGGGTGTGCGTGTGAGTTTGTGGTTTTGTCTCATGATCTGAGAATATATAGGAAAGTCGGTTTGTTTGATTTGGAGTGGACTGTTTCTAGTAAGTCTTTTGACAATGCGAGTGTTTCTATGTCTGTTTATCCCACTGTGTCCGTGGTTGTAGACATTAGAAAAGAGAATGCATCAATGGATGTGTCCTGTCTAGTAGAAAACTTCACAGCATTCATCCTGCCCAATTTATGAATGGACTGTGGCTTGCCTAATGGATGGGCAACAACTACTATCTTCCTAAGTTCCTGTATGTCTTCTTGAATTCTGGCCACTCTCCAGAATAGGTTCAGGGTTTTGTGTCCACGATATGTACCACCTCCAAGCTCTGTGACATGCCCATGTACTGGATAGCTGAAGGGAATGGGATCATCTCAGAAAACTCAGATATCATTCGAGAAACCCTGCAATGGGCCATTTGCTTACCTATTGTTCTGTTGCCCTGAATGTCAGAAAGGTCTTTGCCTCAGGCCACTCCTTTGTGAAGCCTGAAGGAAACGGTTTTCAAGGGGAATTAATGGGCATCACCTGTTGCTCTTTGCTTAATTGCTTTGGAAAGGAATGTGTCTGCATCAGACTCTTGGCCATGTGTGAGGCTGTTGCATAGATTCTCAGCACCTGATGGATCTAAAGAAAGTTCCCACGTGTGCTTCCAAAACCAAAATGGCCAAAAAAGCAGTCATTGTGGACGAAGTCTCTCGCCTTCCTCTGTAACGTTCCTAACCTCCATCAAGTGAAAATAAGGATCCTTTGTGTCAAATGAGTTCTCAAAACCCTGCAGATGATAGCCCATATGTGCTTGGGTTTTCTCATGATTCCAATTCATATAAAGAGTCTATACCCAAGAGTCAGTAGGCCTCAAATTGGAGAAGCAGAGCAGTATTTATGGCAGGCTTATTTGATCACTCCTGGTTCTCAGGAAGGGTGTCCAGGCAACCCTGACTTTAGGCAAATTAGGGGCAAGGGAGTTTATTTTGTACACTGTCTTGGGCTGAGCCCCTCATGGAAACCTCCAGCCACAGGTTATGATGAGTGTCTATATGGAAGAAGATGAGGGCCTTGTGGGAGTGTTTTGGTTTTAATTGTGGTCATTTGTGTAGTGCTTGGAAGTGATGACAGGGTCTACCTGGGCTTGAACTCTGGTGTGATTCCCCTTAGAGTCTGAGTTCTGGAACTGATCTCAGAGAAATATTGCCATGAACTGTGTTCAGATTTTAGGAGGCCACGCATTGGATTTCCCCTTGGAAACTGAGATCAAAAAAGAAGGGTGACTTTCCACAGAGCCTTGGAATCTCAGCTAAGATATCACATGATTTTATTCTGAAAGATGTGGCAGCCATAGTTGACAGTCAGAACACCCATGGACGTCACATTGAAGACCTCAATGGGCCTGGCTTCATGTGACCTTTTGACCACTCTATGGGATGACTTGCCTGTGAGATTTCTCCAGAGATTTCATTGAAATGAGTTTCCTCACCATTTAATGGTTCCTGAATGAACTGAAACCCACAATGCCTCCAACTTCATCCATGAAAAATGGCTAAATAAATACAATAAAATTTTTGAAATTCCCTTAACCAGGTGGCACTGGAGAACCTTTGGATGTCTTTTTCCTGATCATGAGTGTACAAGAGAATGCCATGATTGACGGGGTTTCATGAAAATGCGGTAGAACAAAGATGCCAGTAAGTTGGACCCTGCTGAGTAGTGGGCCTATTGCAGTGGTGGGCAGGTGTGTGATAATACATCTGTGGTGTGGCCAGGAGGATTTTCCTTTGCCTTCAAAATGGCTTGTGACTGATATGGTGCAGCCAGCAGACCCTTCTTGTTACATGGAGAGGTTTCTGGGCAAAGTTCAGAGTCAGATTTCTATGGACAAATGGGCAAGCTTTGTGAGATAGAAGCCTGGTTGGTGCATTCTCTGTCACCACAAGTGACAGAACTCCCTCCAATACTGGGTCCCAGTTGAACTCGTTGTATTTCATGAAGCAAATACCAAACTCCCAGTGCAGCAGCAAGAAACACCACGAAAAGTGGAGGATGACCAAATGGCTTCACAGTTCACACGGGGAGACACTTAGCACCAAGTGGCCACAGTTTACCTACAAATACAAAATTCAGCACTGCTGCCTCATGTTCATTAGAATACAAGAAACCATGTACTCCAGGTCACGTAGATGCAGACCCAGCTTTTATGGTGTCACTAGAAAGGAAGCTAAATCTCCTTACAACAACATATATTTCAAGTCCCAACCTCAGAGGAAGTTTCTCAAGAAGTCTTTAGGCCGGCAGAGCTCCACGTCTTTGGAGTGTTTACCTGTTAGACCAGGACGCTAGAAAAGACCACTGACTCAAATTAAAATCAAATAAAATTAAGCTTATTATTTCCACCGGCCGTGCTGCCTCTCCCTCCCAAAATGGTGGGAACAAGACAGCATCCCCAGCTTTCCTACAGCCCAGTTTTATAGCCCAGAAAGTTACACAAAAGGGGGGTTACAGATAACAGAACTCTGATAAACATCACATTAAAGGTAGTTTACAATTTTTTTGCTGTCCCTACATCAGAATTCATGAGGACCATTAGAGCCTCAGAGAGGGTTGTTGTCTGGCCAGAGAAGGCAAATATTTATGATGTGTCACTAAAGTTTCAGAGAGGGCTGCTATCTGGTCAGAGAGCTGGGCATGCGTGAGTTCCAGGCGTGGGTAGGCATTCCACGCAGGTTCAGAATTTGAAGTAATTTATGGTAAAGCCAAAATTATCTTTTCATGGCTTTGTGGCATGATGGCTCCCAATTTTAATAAAAGATCAGGTTGGGTCTACAATTTCCCCCTTTTCTCTGTGTCCCTTTCAAATCTTTGATAGATTATGGGAAGAGCACTGAGGAAATTTTAATCCTTCAGATAAGAGTCTCCAAATTTTTACAACTCACCCAAAACCGATCTCCCTGATTTTACCTGACTTAATTAATTTTTTATATTGATAGTCTATTTATCTTTCTCTCCATTGTTGTAAAAAGAGTGGTATCACTAATTTTTTCTTCTTCTGTCCTGAGACAGGGTGACGTGAGTGGGCTCGTCATGAGGGACATGAGTTGCCTATTAGAAGTCAGTTGAAAGACATGAGTTGCCCTTTAGAAGTCAGTTCGGTTTGAAGTCAGGTTGGGGAAGAACAGGTTGTAAAGTCATCTGTGAATGGATTCTTCTATGAGTGAAACAAAAACCATGAGTACTGAATAAATGTTGCAGCAGCTGGAACATGTCACTGTATAGAAATTCCCTCACCAGTCTTTAATATCCCCAATTATCAGGACTGTCAACTTAATATTTAACTTTAAGTGTTACAGTTGGCCCTCCCAATAAGACACAGTTTAATAATTTAATGTCATCTGATCTTGTAAAAATCCTTTTACTAGTATGACCTCTGCGTCTAATAGAGAAACCTTTAATTCTGTTACTCAGGGCTGGATAATCGTACTAGCAAACACCAAGCCTACCTGTGTAGGTTAGGAATATCTGTAGGTCTTAAACTGAAAACTTCTGCCTGTGGCAGCTCTTCTTGATAGTCTCTTTTTATAAGTATTAGGCATTCCTGTGTGAGAATCCTTCTTTGTAGCCTCCAGTCTTACTTATTTTGGGAGGATAAGATAAAGTGCATACCTTAAAAATTTATTATTATTATTATTATTATTATTATTATTATTATTATTATTATTTAAAATGCCCAGGAGTGGCTGTATTTTGGTCTTAACTGTCTTTGCTAAGTGTTTAAGATGAAGCAGTCAAACTGACTTTTGTTTCTATCTATTGTTAACAGTCAGCTGAGCTTTTGTGGGAATCAATTCTGGGGAAACTTGAGAAGAGATTCTCAGTTCTGCTAGTGCCATTTGCGCTAGGTGGGTCCAGGTCTTGCTTGACCATTTGGCTTCCCTCAGAAGCATCATGGATGTCTCCTTTCTATGATGACTCTCCTCTTTGTAACAAATGCACTGATTGGCTTTCTGTTCTCCCTGATCAGGAGGTTATGTGGCTCAGAGTTGCAAAGCTCTTTAGAGAAGTCCCCTGTTCCCTGGATTCAGACTGACTCAGAGGGCAAGAGCCAAATATTGGTTTTCTTGGCCCTTTTCATTTAACATTCATTTTAAATCCTAATCTTAAAAATCCAGCAAATAAATTTTAACAGCCTTACATTAGAGTACTGGGCTTTAATGTCTATAACTTTATAATTACCTTTTTATTAATTGGGATCTGTATTATTCTGTCTGTATTGTAGTTGATGACTTATTATCTTGAATAAACCCATGTTGTGTTCTTAAAGCAACACATTTGTAAAACACTAACAGGGAATCTTTAGATGACTTATAAGAAAATTTCAAACTAAAATTAACAAAAGTAAAAATACTTAGTTCATGTAATATCTTCCCTGAATTTTTTGGCTGAATTATACATTATATCCCCTGTTTGAGATCCTAGGAATATTGACAATAAAAAAAAAACTTTTTAACATAACTTTAAAGAAATATTATCTGACCTAATGGTTTCATAGTCATTCTCACATGTAGTAAGATGGGACACACAGCCTTATCTCAGGTAAGGCAGGTCTCTTTATAAATCTTAACTATTTTAGTTCTAAAGCTGATCTTTATTTTTAAATATCATTTGACAATGTTTAAATAAATTGTTTGAGGTCACATGAACATTAGCTAACACCATATGATATCACATTTAAAACATGAATTAAAGAAATGCTGAAAGTTTTTAACCTTTACAAAGATTAGGCTCTAATTAACTTAAAAATACATTTAAATTGTTCCCCAATGTAAAAAGTAACATAAAAATTTACATATCTTATTGATAACAGGTAAATAAATCCACAATATATTTTTTACCACACAACTTCAGAGCACCAGCTTGATATAATACTCTTTAAACGTTTCTACCTTACAGACTTGCATACCTGTAAGATATGAAAACATTAATAGCATAACAATTACATTTATGTTTCTACATTAATCAAGTTTGGCTTTTAAAGAAATGGCAGTACAGTGCTCTAAAATAACAGTTTTTATTTAATCAGTTGTTTAATTTTTATGGTTGCTTGCTCTAGAAAACATAAATCTTAATAAACTCAATGTTATGGGGAAACTTATGTTTTAAGAAATTTTTGTCTCATTAACACATGACTGATTTTTACAATCTTATACAGAGTTTACTAAAAAAAATACAGATCTTAGTAAATCAATCAGATATCTAACAAAAGTACTCATGAATGAGTAATCCCATATCAAATTTACTTTACTTATTTATCAAAAAGTTAGAGAAATGTATTGAACAGTGTAAACCATTTTTATGTTGAAGGAAAGGTACTAGAGCCAAGGCATATTAGACATTTTGTAGATGTTAATATTTTGTTAGATGTTTGAACACCTAGAAAACTTTGTAAGCTTAAATTTAAAGACATTTGTTTTTATCTCTTTATCCAATTTAAATTGAAACATTTAAATCACGTGAATTAAAGATCTTTGGATCCACTTTTTTAAAATTTGTTTTTACGAGCGCTATTTTTTTATGAGCGCTCCTTATATATGTTAATTTGTGTATCATATATATGATATACGGACATATGTATATATAGACATACAACACATAACAATTTGTGCACACATAATAATAGTAAAGGCCTTGTAGCTTTTCGTAGTTGAAATCTTTATTGCAATGTTTCAAAAAGTCCACAGTTGGTCAAAGATAGAACTGATCAGAAAAACATTAACCTAGGTCTGTATGCTCAAAATCATGAGGTCAAAAAACATAAAGTATCTAAGAAAAAAAATAAGAGTCCTAGAAAAAATGACTTGCCAGTAATTAGTAAATAACATACAATTTACCTTTTTTTCCCCTTAGACCTCAAATCACTCTCCTACAAAGCTTGCAGGCTTCTTTCATTTGCATTTCAACATAAGTCATGACTGAGGTCTGGAAGGAGCAGCAAAAAAACTGCTATTCTGAACAGACATCTCAGGACTAAGGCATTTTAACCATAATTTTCAGGTTCAGATGTTGAAAATTATGATACAAGTTTAAGATACAATTCACAAAATTTTATATCTTTACATCTTGTTTTGTCAACAGACACCATACTATGATTTACTATTTATGTCCAAATTAATGCACTGGTACACACAGTGACATTTTCCCAGGCTACCCAATTCAAAATTGGTGAAAAAAAAAAAAAGACCGTATGATTGGGAAGTTTCTTGCCAACTTGGAAGTAGAGTTCTTCAGTTATCCATCCTAAGTATTTAAGTTCTCTGGCATGAATTATCTGAAATCATAAACTAAACAATTACCTAAACCCGACTTTTTACTGCAAGATTGTGCAATGCTTCAAAAACCCATTCAGTTTCCAGATTGTTAAAATAAAACATCATCATTTAGACACACATTCAGCTAAGATCATTCCCCAAAAACAATTTATAATATCAACACATTATTGCAGATGCCTTAAAGGGCCAGAAACAAAGACACAATACAGACAGAATGGAGGTCCAGACTATGGCTGTCATACAGAACCCTTTAAACCAGAGCAGATAAGAGAAAAATCTCCTACAGCAGTGGCACCATAGATGTCCCCACAAGGGGACCAGATGTTTTCACAGAAGGGCAACCTGAAATGTAAAATAAAGTGTCTCCATGGTGACTTTACTGCATTTAGTGTCACCTTTTTCTTTTTCTCTTTTTTTAAGAAGACAGAGGTGGCATAATCCTTACAGTGCAGGGAAGGAAGGAGGTAATTCCCTGAATCAACAGGGCTTTGGCAGCTGCTGGGAGTCCCTCAGTTTCCCCTTTTACATACAGGATTAGCTCCTCTGATTCAGTTCCACATCAAGCATGCTCTATCTCCTAACATTTCAGTAGATAGCTCTCACAAAGTTCAGGGGCGGAGGGTGGGTACAAGATTTGTAACTTAAAGTTTGGTTCCTGACCTTGAAGCCAATTAATACAAATTTAATAATGGGGACTGGGTTTTGAGAAAAAGAAAAAAGGAGTTTTATTGCTTGGCTAACAAAGGAGAAACACAGGGGACTCTGCCAAAGTTGTGACTCTCTTTATCTGGAGGGACAAGGGGTTTTAAAGGAGTTTCACTTGTTTACCTGGGAGATACTCAGTTCTTAGGTCCCCAGCAGGCATAGCCCTCTGCAATGGGTGTGCTCCAGGCAGCCAGCTAGGGGCTTCTATCATCCTGCTTTACAATGGGGGATAAAGTTCATTGCAGTTCCTTAAAACACAGTCCAAAGGGGTGTCAGGCTTAATCTCTTTCTTTCTGATTTTCATGTCCAATATACTTAAGTTTTTACCACCAAAATCACACAACAAAACAAACAAAAACAAACAAACAAAAAACCAAAAAATAGAACACAGAACACAAAAAAACAGAAACCCAGCGCCTAAACACAGAAACAGGGAAAGAGTGCAACATCTTGCTAAAGCTCCAGGGTAGGAGCGCGTGCGTGCCCGTCGGCACCTCTCTACAGTTCCAGAGGAATTCCCTACAGAACAGAACAGAGGACAGAAAGATTCTCGTTACTGTCCTGGACAGAATTATATGTGAGCCTCCCCGTGCCACATCTCTGTCATCAGAAGAGATCTCCCTTAACCAGATATAAGATGTTATAAAGGAGCCACTTACCTATGGAGGCGTCCTCCATCAGGTGCTTGCTAATAGTTTTAGTGCAGAGGTTCACTGCAGTGCTCCCTGGACTAAAGGCTCTCTTCCAAATATAAAGAAGATGGACCAAATCAGGCCTGTGTGGAGAGCGGTTCCTTGGTGCCTATGGTTGATATACCATTCTAATTTGTGAAAGTGCCACAGAAAATAGGGTAAGCCTCCTTCTCATGGTACGCTTGAAAGCAACTGTTTGGACAAAGTGGTTGCCAAGGCAGTGACCTCATTCAGTTCCTGAAGGATGTGACCTCACTTCAATCCCTTGGTAATGGAACTCTCTGAACTTGGGATCCAGGAAGCCAGGCACACAGAGTCAGTCTCAGTCCCAGTCCCAGTGTCTCACTTGCTTCGATTTAGCAAGGACAGAGTCAGTCTTTCTTGGTACCTACTGATGTGAGGATGGCCAAATGCCAGGATTTCTCTGAAGAGGGGCCTTTCCTGAAAAAGTAGGTAGTGGCTCACAGCTGGCTCCTGACCACTTCACAGAGTTGGACAAGGAGACCAGATCTGAGACAGGAAACGCCATATCGGGGGAACATAGTATGGCCCAGCAGTAAGCGGATACTCTGGAGAGTGAGAGACCTACTTGGGGAAGGAGGTGCCTTTGTGGGTGTGGATGTGTGTTTGTTGTTTTGTCTCATGTTCTGAGAATAGGCAGGAAAGTCGGTTTGTTTGGTTTGGAGTGAACTGTTTCTAGTAAGTTGTTTCACAAGGCGAGTGTTTCTATGTCTGTGTATCCCACTGTGTCCGTGCTTGTAGACATTAGAAAAGAGAATGCATCAATGGATGTTTCCTGTCAAGTAGAAAGCTTCCCAGCATTCATCCTGCCCAATTTATGAATGCACTAGGGCTTGCCTTATCGATGGGCAACACCTGCTATTTTCCTAAGTTCCTGTTTTCTTCCTGAAATCTAGCCACTCTCCAGAATAGGTTCATGCATTTGCATCCACGATATGTACCACCTCCAAGCACTGTGACATGGACATGTACTGGATAGCTGAAGAGATTGGCAAGCATTTCAGAAAAGTCAGATATCACTGTGACCCAGAAAGTCTCAGTAGAGAAACCCTGCAAAGGGCCTTTTGATTACCTATTGTTCTGTTGCCCTGAATGTCAGGAAGGTCTTTGCCTCAGGCCACGTTTTGTGAAGCCTGAAGAAAACAGTTTTCAAACGGAAATGAATGGGCATCACCTGTGGTTCTTTGCCTAAATGCATTGTAAAGGGATGTGTCTGAATCAGCCTCTTGGCTCTGTGTGAGCCTGTGGCTTAGATTATCAGCACCTGATGGATCTAAAGAAAGATCCCATGTGTGGATCCAAAATCAAAATGGCCAAAAAATCAGTCATTGTTGATGAAGTCTCTCGCATTCCTCTGTAAGGTTCCTGACCTCAATTAAGTGAGAAAAGGGATCCATTGGGTCAATTGAGTTCTTCAAAGCCCTGCAGATGCTAGCCCATAGGTTCTTGGGTTTTCTTATGAATCCAATTCAAATAAAGAATCTAAACCCCACCGTCAGTAGGCCTCAAATTGAAGAACAGAGCTGTATTAATGGCAGGCATATTTGATCACTCCTGGTTCACAGGAAGGGTGTCCAGGCCACTCTGACTTTTGGCAAATGAGGGGAAAGGGAGATTATTTGGGACACTGTCTTGTGCTGCGCCTCTCATGGAATCCTCCTGCCAGAAGTTATGATGAGTGTCTATTTGGAAGAAGATGAGTGCCATTTGGGAGTGTTTTGGTTTTAATTGTGGTCATTTGTGTGGCGGTTGGTAGAGATAATTGAGTCCATCTTGTCTTGAACTTTGGTGTGATTCCCCTTAGAGACTGTGTTTTGGAACTGACCTCTGAGAAGGTACAAGGTCCTGTGTCATTGTATATCCATATTTCTGGGACATCTCTACGGAACGTAATTCAAAGCTAAGTATACCAATCAAGGGCCAAATGAACTTCTGGGCTTCAAATCTAACCTAGATTTCTGTTTTCATACTTATATTGAAAGGTTAATAAAATAGGTACTTGTCACTTCCTGTTTTTCTGTATGCTTAATAAAACACTGTTGAAATCTTGAGAACTGTTTGCTCTTCTTGTTCCCAGAATGTGCTGCCCCCAACTGCCAAACTGCAGAATGTACTCCATCAACCATTTGCAAGCAAACCGCCCACTCGCCCTTACCCATCAATAAACTTCCCTCCCTGCCCTCTCCAAGGAAAATATATAAGCACTTCTTAAGCTGTTCTCAGGGCTCTCTGCTCTATTCAAGCGAGCTCTGAGCCCTTGCATGCCGGACTCCCAATAAACCCTTTGCTGTTGCATTATACAGTCTCTTGGTGGTCTCTTTCATCGATGCTCACCCGACCTTTACTTCTGGTGGCCCCAGCGAGATCCGGCAGCTGCAGATGAAAGACCCCCAACGGGATGCTCTGGGGGTAAATAAGGCCCCTCTTTCTGGTTTCAGGATTCAGGTTAGGGTTTGACAAAATGGCTATTGGTAAAGAGCGTGAGCTCTCTCCCACGGTGGCTGACACACATGTCACAGAGCCACAGGCCATGTCCCTGGGGGATTCACTCGGGAAATCGAGGAACCATAGTCTCCTCGACTCAGTGATATTTTCTTTCAGATTCGGAATTGCCAGCCCATCAGGTTTTGCCGGCTACTCAGTCCTGGTCTCAGTATTGGACGTCCATTGCCTGTCTTTATTTTCTTGTCTTGTCTGTGTCGTGTGTTGTTGCTTTCACTGTCTGTGTATATTTCATTATGGGACAGAGCACTTCAATGCCTCTGTCCCTGACCCTTAATCACTGGACCAAAGTCTGCTTAAGGGCTCAGAATCTTTCTTTTTCATTAAAACACCAGACCTGGCAGATTCTGTGTCTCAGAATAACCCACCTTTGTAGTCAGATGGCCTCTAGAAGGATGTTTCTACTTCGCACTAATTTGAAAAGTCTGAGATATTGTCTTTCAGCCGGGGCCACATAGACATCCAGATCAATAGCCATATATCTTAACTTGTCAGGACCTCTGCAAATCTCCTCCTCCATGGGTGAAGCCTTTCCTTGTCCCTGCACCCACTCCTACTCCTTCCCCTATGATTCTATCTCTCAAACTCTCTGTTCCTCAACCTCCACCCTCTGTTCTCCCTGAGTCTCAAGACTCTACTCGTCCTTATCCTCTGCCCTTGTCCCCCAACCCCCAAAACCCTGTAAGTAATTCCCCTGCTGCTGACTCAGCCTCTCCACCATTCGAGGAAGCCAGAATGGCCCAGCGCCCTCCAGATGACTGTCCCATGACACACACAGCGCCTCCTTCCCTGGAGGAAGCTGGCCCGGCTAAAAAAACTCAGAGAACTCGCCAACGTTTTCACACCTGCCTACTTGGAATGACTGCCAACAACTCCTAGGGACTCTCTTCATGACAGAGGAATGAGAGAAAAACCTCCTGGAATCTAGAAAAAAATATCCTCGGACCTGATGGGCGTCCAACACAACTTCCCAACATAATAAAAGCTGCCTTCCCCTTTAACCAACCCAACTGGGACCCCAACACCTTTGAAGATAGGGAGCATCTGTCCAATTATTGCCAAGCTCTAATAGCGGGTATCCAAGGGGCCGCTAGGTGACCAACTAATTTGGCCATGGTAAGAGAAATTATTAAAAGGCCTGATGAATCTTCCTCTATGTTTCTAGAGAGAATTATGGAGGCATATAAGAGATATATTCCTTTCGATCCTCAGGCAGCAGATCAAAAGGCATCTGTCACGATGGCCTTAATTGTTGAAGCTGCCATGAATATTAAAAAAAAAAAGTTAAAAGAGAGATTTAGTCAGAGAAGCCGAAAAAGTATACTATAAGAGAGAAACAGGGAAAAAGAAAGGGAGCAGAGGGAGGATGAGAGAAGCAAAAGAAAGACTAAGGCATTGACTAAGATCCTGGTCACAACAAGAAAGAGGCCAGAAATTAAGACATAAGGTGACAGGAAGCGATACCTGGGCCCGTGCCACAGGCCACCCCTGGCCTCAGATCAATGTGCCTATTGTAAAAAAAAAAGGACACTGGGCCAAAGAGTGCCCTATAAAGAGACAGACAAGCCAGCCAGCCATTCTGACTCTGGGGGATGACTAAGAAAGTTGGGGCTCAGATTCTTTCCCCTAGCTCAGGGTAACATTCGAAGTGTAGGGGACCCCAGTAAACTTTGAAGTGAATACAGGAGCAGTATACTCAGCCCTTAAGGCCCCATTGGGCTGTCTATCAAATAAAAGGTCTGTAGTTCAAAGGGCTAATGGCAGTAAATATCGGGCTTAGACTACTAAGAGGACCATGGACCTGGGGAAAGGAAAAATCCATCACTCCTTCCTAGTAATCCCAGAATGCCCGCACCCATTGATGGGCAGAGATCTGCTCACCAAGCTCTGGGCCAAAATAACTTTTAACCCTGAAGGCCCCCAAATGAAATTTCTAAATCCTTCAGTAAAAACTCCTATAGTCACGGCTTTAACTATATTAGTAGAAGATGAACGTCCACTCTTCACACCCCCCAAGACTGATCAAACAGGCAAGCTACCCCAGAAATGGATAACAGATTACCGAGATGCCTGGGCAAAAACTGCTGTTTTAGGCCTGGCCGTGAAACAACCTCCAATAACAGTGGAGTTAAAAACCTCAGCCTCCCCAATCAATGTCAAATAATATCTTCTAAGCATAAAAAGCTAAAGATGGGATAAGGCCCTATATTCAGAAATATCTGGCCTTAGGGGTCCTAAGGCCCTGTCAATTGGCCTGGAACACTCCCCTGCTATTAGAAGAAAAAGCCAGGAACCAGGGACTATCACCCTGTTAAAGACCTAAGAGAGATCAACAACAGATTGCAGGACATTCACCCCACGGTACCTAATCTGTTCAATCTGCTTTGCACTCTGAACCCTGAGCAGAAATGGTATACTGTTCTGGACTTAAAACAAGCTTTCTTTTGCTTGCCTCTGCATAAAGATAGTCAGTTGCTGTTTGCTTTTGGGTGGGTAGACCCAGAAACCGGAAAGTCTAGTCAACTAACTTGGACTAGACTCACAGAGGGGTTCAAAAACTCCCCCACTCTCTTTGATGAAGCCCTTCACAGAGATCTCAACAATTTCTGAACTACACACCCCGAAGTCACCCAGCTTCAATATGTGGATCACCTGCTACTGGCATCCAACACCAAGGAAAACTGTGAACTGGGACCCAAGCACTATTATCCGAGCTTGCTCAACTCGGGTATAGAGCTTTGGCCAAAATTGCCCAATTTGCCAACAAGAAGTAATCTTCCTCGACTATTTCCTTAGGGGTGGTAAACGATGGCTCACTGAGCCCAGAAAACAAACCATTGAGCAGATACCAACCCCATCTTACAGCAGACAACTAAGAGTTTCTTGGGATTGCTGGGTTTTGCAGGTTATGGATAAATGGGTTTGAGTCCTTAGCTGCTCCTTTATACCCGCTGTTAAAGGGAGATGCCCAATTCCAATGGACCCCTAAGTACCAGGAAGATTTAGATAACATCTAAGGACACTGACATTGAACGCCTCAACTTTACTGAGCTCAGCCTGCAATTACAGAAAGCCCTACACTACGTTAAAAATGTACATCAACTCACTCACCTTGGTTCAAAGAAACTGCAGGCATTCCTGTAGGATTAAGAACAGAGTTTTCCACTAACTGACTCACAGCAAAAGGAAATAATTGAACTGGTAACAAAAGCCTGTCGGGTCAGTCAATTGTTTAATGCTTACCCTTCCAAGTTTCTTAGACGAAAGCACCTACGAGGAACCAGACCAGGACAATTCTGGGAAGTGGACATTACTGAAATTAAGCCAGCAAGGTATGGACTTAAATATCTCCTAGTCTTTGTGGATACATTCTCAGGATGGATTGAAGCCTTACACACACACACGCACACACACACACACACAGAAAAAAAATAAAATAAACGGCGCAAATGGTTCTCAAGAAGATCCTGGAAGATATTTTTCCAAGATACAGTCTGTCTAAGATAATAGGGTCTAATAATGGACTTGTGTTCATGGCCCAGGTAAGTCAGGTGTGGATTAATTGTAAGTTACATTATGCTTATATACCCCAGAGCTCAGGAGAGGTAGAAAAAATAAATAGAACCATTAAAGAGACCTTAACAAAATTAAGCTTAGAGACCGGCATAAAAGATTGGACTATGCTCCTGCCTTATGCACTGTTTCATGCGAGAAATACTCCCTCAGTTTCTTTGTGTAACCTCACCCCCTATGAAATTCTCTATGATGCCCATCATCCAGTAAGGGACCTAATTCCCAACTCTAAGGCCTAACAATCCCTTCCACACCCCTTGCTTGACAGACTTAAAGCCATTGAAAGAACTCAGTGATAACTGTGGAAACAGCTGGCCACTCCCTACCAACCTGGGGACGAGGGGATTCCACATCAATATCAAGTAAGAGACTTCGTCAACATAAGACAACATCAGGTGTTATCCCTAGAACCCCGCTGGAAAGGAATATACCAGGTGCTACTTATAACACCTACAGCCATAAAAGTAGACAGAATCACTTTTTGGATCCATGCCTCTCATCTCAAGCCTTCGCTGTGTCCAGACTCTGGTTGGAAACTGGAAAAAACTGGTAACCATTTCAAATTGCGTATTCGCTATGTGGACAAGACTATAGACTCTCCCCTTGGCCACCAGTACTCCTAACCCTCATCAGCCTGTTCAGCAGTGAAGGCTGATCTGAAATCCTACTAGACAAGAAGTATGGTCTATCTCGCATACAGCCCCCTTAGGGACCTGGTGGCTATCTCTCCACCCAGACATTTTTCAGCTTGGTATAGGTCTTTCCTATTGAGATAACCCCAATGAAGAGGATCCCACTAAAGTTCCATTAAATCCCTTCCATACCATAGATAATTGAAACAAACATTATGGATGCACGGCAACGCGAGCCAGATTCAGGTTGGTTAGCCTAGATTACTATATATGCCCGGCGGACTATCAAAGCCACAAACAGCCATGGCTGTGTGGGGGGAAAGCCAACTTCTTGTGTAATTCATGGGGATGTGAGCATACCGGGGCTGCCTGGTGGAACCCAAACTCCTCATCAAATTCAGTACACAGCATTGGCCATATAACCAATTAGACAACCAAAAACTATGGCCCCCAGAGGGTTCTCTAGATCCTCAAATTCTGCGTGACATTTTTAACTTCGGCAATTGCTCAAAAGGGGAAAATTCCCCTATGTGGAAACCTTTTCCCTCCTTCACTCACATCCTGTACTATGCTTCTCCAATAGTTCCTCACCCTCAGCCTTCTGCTCTAGACTCTCTGCTGTCACTCCCACCTCAGCAACCTGATTTCTTCCCTCCAATTACTACATCAAAAACCCAAACCTCCGCCAGTTCTCAGACCATTGCCCCCTTGCTGAGGTAGCAGGTACCGAGGTACCCCTCCACTCATTCACTCCTCTCTTTTTCTGTCTGTGCCTGCACTAGGTCCCACCAAGTCCTCTAAGAAGCTAAACCAAAGCTCAAACCAGCTGAGAAGAGCCCTCAGACCCCTATCCAAGATGTAATAAAAATAGCCTTTAAAGTTGCTTTGTCATCACTGAAAACAGGTTACTAAGAATTTAAAGTCCCTCACAGGCTTTTTGGAATACTCACTCCCATCTTCACCTCTGCTCTACCTGTTCTACTGCTCAAGTTTTGTTCTAGGAAAATCCCAAACCCCTTTTCCATTATTCTTTTACATCTCATCTTCCTCATTTTCAGATCCACGGAGCTGCTCTCAGCCTCGCCTTCCCCGTCTTCCCCCTCTGTACCAGGTCCATAGATATGTCTTAAATAACCTTCTCCAGAAGTCTTCACCGAGGCTTACATTAGGTCTTTCAGCAAAAGAGTCCCTCTGAAAGAGTTCAATGTAGATAAACTTGCACTTTTCGTGTTGCCCTGTTCTACTTGGCCACTGGCTGGAAAAATCACCACCCCTAAGCTTGACACCGCCTTACTAGATTTTCACAAAATATGTGAACAAGGCCTGTGGCCTTGAGCTGGGGCTTCACAGAGATGGCTAGATTTCTAAGATAAAAAAGTTACCAATTGGGCTTCATGGTGACAGCTGGCAGGGAGAAAAAAAAAGAGACAAAAAAGCTCTCCCTTTCCAAGGTGTCTTTGAAAAGTTAACTTGCCCAGAACAGAGGAACAAAAACAGAAACAAAAACTGATTTCTGTGAATTTCTACAGACTGTGAACTTCTGAGCCACTTCCCTTACATGTTGGGTACAAATTCTAAAACTACCGAAACTTGGGGTTCAGGGGATTAATTGATTACAACAGAAGCAATGCCCTCTAAATCCGGATGCAACCAAATAAGACTGTTTTCCTGTTTTTTTTGCTGTCTTAGGTCCCTTTCCTTGTCCGTCCCTACAACAGTATAATTCTATACACTTTAACGTTATTTATGTTTTCATAAAATGGTCAATATATGTGATTAATTATGTAATGATGCAGATGTTTTCCAGAGTTCTCTATCATGACTTAGGTTCATTTAAAGATCAAATAGGGGGCATACAACCCGGTTCCACTGGGAACCTGTATCCCTCACTTTAGCAATCCTATTAGAAATAATAGTTGCTGAAGGGGTGGGCTAGTCCATGAGACACAACAAAGACACAATTAGAAGCAGAAATATGCCAAAGTTTAAAGACATTAAAAACCGACATCACAGCTTTACAGGAATTTTAACCTCTCTCTTTCTGAAGTTGTTTTACAAAGCAGGCGAGTGTTGGACCTCCTCTTTATGAGAGAAAGGTGCCTTTTTGCTTGCATTGAGGGAAGAATGTTGTTTTTATGCCGACAATACTGGAGTTGTAAAAGAATCTATGAGTAAATTAAGAAAACGACTTGAAGAGCGTCAAAGAGAGACAGAGGCCCCAAAAGGGAGGTTTGAGTCTTGGTTCACATAGTGACCTGATTAACTACGCTTTTATCTGCCATGGCCGGTCCATTAAAAATCCTCATATTATTGCTAACTGTAGGACCCTGTTTGCTCAACCGTGTAGTTTCCTTTCTAAACCAAATTGAACCTGTTATTAATCCTAACCATACACTGTTCTCTCAATCTAATTTTACAGAAGAGCAGGGACAGAATTGGTATTAAAATACAGAATTATAGAGGATCTTCCACCTGCTGAAAACCTCAAAGGTCCACGTAGAAATGATCCCTGGAGAAGATGTAGGCAAGTAAGAAGGACCTGAGAGAGCAAAAGTCTTCCATGGCAAACAACCTGCTCAGGATGAAGGGATGTGTCTGAATCAGCCACTCTCTTCTTAATGTAGAGAAGGTGGACCAAAGCAGGCATGTGTTGAGAGCTGCTCCTGCATGCCTATGGTTGACATACCACTCTGACCTGTGAAAGTGTCACAGGAAGTAGGAGCAGCCTCCTTCTCATGGTAACCTTGGAAGCAACTGTTAGGACAAAGTTGTTGCCAAGGCAGTGACCTCATTCAGTTCCAAAAGGAAGTGACCACACCTAACTTCCTTGGTGATGGAACTCTCTGAACTTGGAATCCAGGAAGCCAGGCACCCAGAGCCAGTCCCAGTCCCAGTCCCAGTGGTCAAACTTATTTTGATTTACCAAGGACAGACTCAGTCTTTCTTGGGACCTACTGATGTAAGGATGGCCAAATGCAAGGAAAGCTATGAAGAGGGGCCTTTCCTGAGAAAGCAGGCAGTGGCTCACCGCTGGCTCCTGACAACTTCACAGAGTTGGCCAAAAAGACTAGATTTGAGACAGAACAGGCTATTTCCAGGGAACATAGTAAGGCCCACCAGTCAGAGGACACTCCGGATAGTCACAGACCTACTTGGGGAACGGAGGTGCCTTTGTTGTGTGGGTGTGGGTTTGTGGTTTTGTCTCATGTTCTGAGAATAGGTATGAAAGGCAGTTTGTTTTGTTTGGAGTGAACTGTTTCTTGTAAGTCGTTTGACAAGGCGAGAATTTCTATGTCTGTGTATCCCACTGTGTCCGTGGTTGTAGACATTAGAAAAGAGAATGCATCAATGAATATGTCCTGTCTAGTAGAAAGCTTCACAGCATTCATCCTGCCCTATTTATGAATGGACTGCAGCTTGCCTTATTGATGTGCAACACCTGCTATCTTCCTTAGTTCCTGTTTTATTCCTGAATTCTGGCCACTCTCCAGAATAGGTTCATGGTTTTCTGTTTAAGATATGTACAACCTCGAAGCTCTGTGACATGACCATGTACTGAAGGGAATGGTGAGCATCTCAGAAAACTCAGATATCAGTGTGACCAGGAAAGTCTCAGTGGAGAAACCCTGCTTGGGGCCTTTTGTTTACCTATTCTTCTGTTGCGCTGAATGTCAGGAAGGTCTTTTCCTCAGTCCACCACTTTTTGAAGCCTGAAGAAAACAGTTTTCAAATGGAAATGAATGGGCATTACCTGTGGCTCTTTGCTTAATTGCTTTGGAAAGGATGTGTCTGAATCAGCCTATTTACCCTGTGTGAGGCTGTGTCTTAGATTCTCAGCTCCTGATGGATCTAAAGAAAGATCCCATGTTTACATCCAAAAACAAAATGGCCAAAAGAGCAGTCCTTGTGGATGAAGTCTCTCGCCTTCCTCTGTAACTTTCCTGACCTCCATCAAGTCAGATTAGGGATCCTTTGGGTCAAATGAGTTCTTCAAAGCCCTGCAGAGCCTAGCCCATATTTGCTTGGGTTTTCTCAAGACTCCAATTCACATAAAGAATCCAAACCCCACAGTCATTTGGCCTCAAATTGAAGAAGCGGAGCAGTATTAACGGGAGGCCTACTTAATCTCTCCTGGTTCACAAGAAGAGTGTCCAGGCCACCCTGAATTTAGGCAAATTAGGTGCAAGAGAGCTTATTTTGGACACCGTCTTGGGGTGTGCCCCTCATGGAAAACTCCAGCCATATGTTATTCTGAGTGTCTATATGGAAGAAGATGAGCGCCACGTTGGAGTGTTTTGGTTTAAATTGTGGTCATTTGGGTGGCGGTTGGAAGAGATGACTTGGTCCACATGTTCTTGAACTCTGGTGTGACTCCCTTAGAGTCTGAGTTCTGGAACTGACCTCAGAGAAGTATTGCCATAAGTAGTGTTGAGATTTTAGGAAGCCAGGCATGAGCGTTGCCCTTGGAAACTGAGTTCTAGGCCCAGGGTGGCTTTGGACAGAGCACTGAGCCTCTCAGCCAGGATACCACAAATTTTATTCTGAAAGACTTGGCACCCATAGTTGAGAGTCAAAACTCATATGGACCTCACGTTGTAGACCTAAATGGGCATAACATCATATGATTTTTTGGCCACTCTTTGGGAAGTCTTACCTATGAGTGTTCTCCAGAGATTTCATTGAAATGAGCTTCCTAACCATTTAATGGTTCCTGAAAGAATTGAAACTCACAGTGCCTCCAAATTCATCCTTGAAAAATGGCTAGATAAATACCATGAAATTTTTGAATTTCCCATCACCAGGTGGCACTGGAAAACCTTTTGATGTCCTGTTGCTGATCATGAATATACCAGACAGTGCCTTGATTGACTGGGTTTCATGTAAATGGTGTAGAACAGAGATGCCAGTAAGTTGGACTCTGTTGAGTAGTAGGTTAGAGCAGTGGTGGGCAGGTATGTGATAAAACATCTGTGGTGGGGCCATGTGTATCTTCCATTGGCTTCAAATGCCTTGTGACTGACATGGTGCAGCCAGCAGAACCTTCCATGTAAAGGCAAGTTGTTATTTGGAGAGGTTTCGGGACATTGTTCAGAATCAGGGTGCTATGGTCAAGGGGGCAAGATATGTGGGATAGGATCCTAGTTCTTGGATCCTCCTGCAAAACCTGACCCACCATACATGACAGAACTTCCTCTTGCACTGTGACCCAGTTGAACTCTTTGTATTTCGTGAAGCAAATACCAAACACCCAGTGCAGCAGGAAGAAACACCACGAAAATGGAAGATGACCATATGGCTTCACAGTGCACACTGGCACACATTTATCCCCCAGTGGCCACAGTTTACCTAAAAAGAGAATTCAGCAGTGCTGCCTCATGTACATTGGGAAATAAGAAACCATGTCCTCCAGGTCTCATAGATCCAGACCAAGCTTTTATGGTCTCCCTAGAAAGGAAGCTAAAGCTCCTGACAACAACATATTTTTCAAGTGCCCAAACTCACAGGCAGTTTCTCTAGAAGTCTCTAGGCCAGCAGACCTCCATGTTTGTGGAGTTTTTACCCTGTCCCATACTTTTGGAAACTACTCCACCACTTCAAAGGTTGTGAGCTCCTGAGCATATTCCATTTAACATATTTATTCACAGATTTTCTAAATCTTCTCCTCTAATTGTGTCTTACTTGGGGTGAAAGAATTGTCAAGGCATTGTTCTGGATGAGAGTGGGAATAATTTTGTGTAGCACATATTTACATACACATTGGATTCATTGTTCAATTTTCCATTTGAAATGCTGAATCTTTGACACTAACACATACCCTACTAGACTCTGACTACTAATTCTAATATGATGGAGAAAAGTAACCCAAACGGAATAGAAATACTAGCACTTCAGAGGAGGCATGGTGGATAGTTGGTTTGCCTTTTGCATGATATAGGGTAGGAGTTATAAATCTTGTCAATTTTTTGTTGAAATAGTTCTGCATGTGTTTTTAAAGTTAACACATATGTGAATTCCTGTCTCCATTTTTCTGTAGCCTATTCAGCTCATGTATTTTTATATACACATATAGAATCCTACCTGGTATCACACGTATATTCTTGAGAGGTGGCTAACTTGGCAGATACAAAGTGTGAGAAGAGATCACTCCTCATTAATGCTTTTGGAACTGAAAATTCAGACTATGAGTGAGCTTCTTAGTTGAAAAACATTATACATAAATCCATGTTCAGTAAAATTAATATTTTGGATCTGTGGATGATATATATTTCACAATGAATTTTAATTGGCATATATATTGCTACTATTTAATGTCTCTGTGTTTTGTGTGTGTGTGTGTGTGTGTATATATATATATATATATATATATATATATATATATATATATATATATATACTCTCTAGATTTTTCAAAATATAAAATATATGTGTCCTATTATACACTCCCTAAATTCATTCTTGTTCATGTATGTGGTTTTATATTAAACTTTTCATAAGATTATTTTAAAAATATTCATCCACCTGAAATACATATTTGTTTTCTAGTACTAAGAAGTTACTTCAGTGAATGGTGCAAACAAATCCTTATATTTTTACAGTAGCTGACCCACTTTAACATCAATGCAAGTAGATTCCTATGGAAAATGATGTGTATTTTGACGTTCATTTTTATTAAACACTGGTACATTACTATTTCTGCAGTTTTTATACATTATAGAATATACATTTCATCCACAAGTTCACAAATTTAAAGAAATTTTTAACACATTCAATCACTTCCTGCTTCAGAACATATGTATTCCTCCTTGTTTTTGAGTGGTCATTTCATGAGATTTCTTTCCAAACACATTATTTTCGACTTCCATAATCAAATTTGAAGCAAAATTCACACACTCTTGGTGATAAACCACAACCGTAATATTACCATTAGATGTATTACTGGTTGGAATGAATGTATGTATATCAATATATGATTCCTGTGTATTTTCAGATATCAATTCAATCCATTATTTAAAGTTGGAACAAGTTATATTATTTATTCGCAGTATGGTCTATTCATGCATTATCTCTATATTCATACATACATGGTACACCTATATGTACCCCCAATACTAATTTATACCCCTTCAAAATATTGCTCCAAGAAATGGTGCAAGAAATACTCATGTCACCTGATCTACATATACGTTTTATCACAGTAATATTCTGGCCACAAAATGCAAAGTCACACTTATGATTGTACCAAAGCCTAAATGGAATGTGAGTATGGATTATGAAAATCACCCATGTCCAGGTTGCCTAATGCTCTCAAATGTCAATCCTATTGGTGACTACATATTTGTTACTTCCTAAGATTATATATTCAATCTCAAGCCTGTTGAAAATGTCTAATCCTATCAATCACTTCATCATTTGCCTGATTTCCTAATGTCTCTAATGATATCTGCTTTCCTACATATTTTCCCCAGTTCATCACTGTGACTGACTCTTCACATATGCTGACATTTACATTTTCTGTCTACCTGAAAACCTATTGCTAAAGAACTATTTGTCCAAATGCTATACTCACACTTTTTTATAATCCTACCAACTATCTTCCTAATCCTACCGACTCTCCCTATTTGAATGGTTGTTCTCCTCAACATTCAATCATCCAAGGTATCAGATCTTATGCCATTGTGTATAGATTTATCTGAGACATCTGTGCAGAACATAATTAAAAGCTAAGTATCCCAATCAAGGACCCAATGCCCTTCTGGGCTTCAAATGTTACCGAGATTTCTGTTTTCATTCATATATTTCACCTATATAATCTTATAAATATTGCAGGTTCCCCATACCATTATTCATCCAGCAGAATGATCCTAACCCAAATCAAACATGTTATTAACTGTAACCATACACTGTTCCCTCAATCTAACTTTACAGAAGAGCAGGGACAGAGTTGGTCTTACAATACAGGAATGTAGGAGATCTTCAACTTCCGGAGAACTTCAAAGGTCCATGCAGAAATGATCCCTAAAGAAGATGTAGGCAGCTATGATGGACCTGAGAGTGCGAAAGTCATCTTTCATGACAAAAAAAAAAAAAAAAACAGGTCAGGATGAAGGGGTGTGTCTGAAGCAGTCTCGCTCTTCTTAATGTAGAGAAGATGGACCAAACCAGGCTTGTGTGGAGAGATGTTCCCGGGTGCCTATGGTTGATATTCCATTCTAACTTGTGAAAGTGTCATAGGAAGTAGGGGCAGGATCCATCTCATGGACCCTTGGAAGCAACTGTTAGGACAAAGTGGTTGCCAAGGCAGTGACCTCATTCAGTTCTAGACGAAGTGACCCATGTCACTTTCTTGTTGATGGAACACTCTGAACTTGGAATCCAGGAAGCCAGGCACCCTGAGGCAGTCCCAGTCTAAGTCCCAGTGGTCTCAAATTTTTGGATTTAAGAAGGATAGAGTAAGTCTTTCTTGGCAACTACTAAATTGAAGATGGACAAATGCCAGGAAAGCTCTGAAGAGGGGCTTTACCTGAGAAAACAGGCAGTGGCTCACCGCTGGCTCCTGATAACTTCACAGTTTTGGCCAAGAAGACCAGATCTGACATACGACAGCCCATTTCGGGGAAACATAGTATGGCCCACCAGTCAGAGGACGCTCCGGATAGTCACAGACCTATTTGGGGAAAGAAGGTGCCTTTGTGGGTGTGTGTGTGTGTGTTTGTGTGTTTGTGATTTTGTCTCAAGTTTTGAGAATATGTAGGAAAGTCGGTTTGTTTGGTTTGGAGTGGACTGTTTCTAGTAAGTCCTTTGAGAAGGTGAGTGTTTCTATGTCTGGGTATCCCACTGTATTTGTGGTTGTAGACAATAGAAAAGAGAATGCATCAATAGATGTGTCCTGTCTAGCAGAATTCTTCGCAGAATTCATCCTGTCCAATTTATGAATGGACTGCAGGTTACCTTATGGATGGGCAACACCTATTACCTTCCTACATTCCTGATATCTTCCTGAATCTGGTCACTCTCCCATAGGCTCATGGTTTTGTGTTCACGATATGTATCTCCTCCACTATCTGGGACATGGCAATGTACTGGATAGCTGAAGAGAATTGTGAATATCTCAGAAAACTCAGATATCAGTGTGACCAGGAAAGTCTCAGTGGAGAAAATCTGCTTTGGGATTTTGCTTACCTATTGTTCTGTTGCCCTGAATGAAAGGAAGGACTTTGCCTAAGGCCACACATTTCCAAAGCCTGAAAAAAACAGTTTTCAAATGGAAATAAATGGGCATCACCTGTGGCTCCTGGCTTAATTGCTTTGCAAAGGGATATGTCTGAATCAGCCTCTTAGTGCAGTGTGAGATTATCGCTTAGATTCTCAGCACCTGATGGATCTAAAGAAAGATCCCATATGTGCATCCAAATCCAAAATGGCCAAAAGAGAAGTCATTGTGATGAAGTCTCTTGCCTTCCTCTGTAAGGTTCCTGATCTCCATCAAGTGATAACAGGGATCTTTGGGTCAACTGAGTTCTTCAAGCCCTGCAGAGGCTAGCCCATAGGTGCTTGGGTTTTCTCATGACTGCAAATCACATAAAGAAACTATACCCGACAGTCTGTATGCCTCAAATTGGAAAAGCAGAACAGTATTAATGGCAGACCTCTTTGATCAGTCCTGGTTCACAGGAACGTTGTCCAGGAAACACTGACTTTAGACAAATGAAGGGCAAGGGAGCTTATTTTGACATTGTCTTGGGCTGTGTGCCTCATAAAAACTTCCAGCCAAGGTTATGATGAGTGTCTATATGGAAGAAAATGAGGGCCATGTGGGAGTGTTTTGGTTTTAATTCTGGTCATTGGTGTGGCGGTTGGAAGAGATGACTGGGTCAACTGGGCTTGAACTCTGGTGTGTTTCCACTTAGAGACTGAGATCTGAAACTGATCTCAGAGAAGAATTGCCATGAATTGTGTTGGGATTTTAGGAGGCCACGCATGAGAGTCGCCCTTGGAACCTGAGATCTAGGACCAGGGTGGCTTTCCACAAAGAACTGGGAATCTCAGCCTGGATATCACATGATTTTATTCTGAAAGACTTGGCAGCCATAGTTGAGAGTCAAAAGACATAGGACCTCACATTGTAGATCTCAATGGTCCTGGCTTCAAGTGACCTTTTGTCCACTCTTTGGAAAGCCTTGCCTGTGAGAGTTCTCTAGAATTTTCTTTGAAATGAACTTTCTCAACATTTAATGGTTCCTGAATAATTGTGCATCCAACGTCATCCTTGAAAAATGGCTAGATAAATACCACGAAATTTTTGAATTTTCCATCACCAGGTGGAACTGCAGAAACTTTCGATGTCCTGTTGCTTACCATGAGTGTACCAGACAGTGCCTTGATTGACAGGGTTTCATGAAAATTGTTTAGAACAGAGATGCCAGTATTTTGGAGCCTGCTGAGTAGTGGGCCTAGAGCAGTGGTGGACAGGTGTGTGATAAAACATCATGGTGGGGCCATTTGGATCTGCCATTGGCTTCCAAATGGCTTGTAACTGACAGAGTGCAGACATCAGACCCTTATATGTAAAGGCATATTGTTATATGGCGTAGTTTCAGGGCAATGTTCAGAATCAGGTTGCTATGGACAAGGGGGCAATCTTTGAGAGATAGAAGCCTGATTGGTGAATTTTCTTGCAGACCCTAACCCACCACACGTGACAGAAATACCTCAAGCACTGTTTCCCAGTTGAACTCCTTGTATTTTGTGAAGCATGAACCAAACTCCAAGTGCAGCAGCAAGAAACACCACGAAAAGTGGAGGATGACCAAATTGTTTCACAGTCCCCACAGGGAGACACAGTTTACCTACAAAGAGAGAATTGAGCACTGCTGCCTCGTGTTCATTGGAAAATAGGAAACGATGTCCTCCAGGTCACATAGATGAAGACCCAGCTTTGAGGGTCTCACTACAAAGGAAGCTTAACTCTTGACAACAACCTATATTTCAGTTTCCAACTTCACTGGCAGTTTCTCAAAAAGTTTTAGGCAAGCAGAGCTTCATGTTTGTGGAGTGTGTACCCTGTCCTTACTTTTGGAAACTCCTATACCACCTCCAAGTTTGTGCACTCCTGAGCATTTTCGATTCCAGAAATGTAATCACAGATTTTGTAACTCTTCAACTCTAATTGTGTCTTCCTTGGGGCGAAGGTAATGACAAGGCATTGTTCTGGATGAGAGTTGGAAGATTAATTTTCCTTTTTTCCATTTGAAATTCTGAATCCCTGACACTAACCCATATTCTACTAGACTCTGACTACTAATCCTAATATGATGGAAGATAGTAACCCAAACAGTACATAAATACTTGCAGTTCAGACTTGGACTTGCCTTTTGCATGATAAAGGGTAGGTGTTATAAATCTATTCAATATTTAATTGAAATAGTTCTCAATGTGTTTTTAAAGTTAACAAATATGTGAATTACGGTCTCCCATTCTCTGGAGCCTATTCACCACATGTATTTTTATATGCACAAATAGAATCCTACAAGGTATCACACGTACATCCTTGTAAGATATATGACTTAGCAGATACAAACTGTGAGAAGTGATCACTCCTCCTAAACGCTGTTGGAACTGAAAATTCAACCTATGGGTGAGCTTCCCAGTGGAACAACATTATACATAAACCCATGTTCACTAAAATGAATGTTTTTGCATCTTTATGATATATATTTCATGATGAATTTCGATTGGCATATATATTGCTACTTTTTAATGTCTGTGTTTGTGTGTGTGTGTGTGTATATATATATGTATATATATATATATATATATATATATATATATATATGTATATATATATATATATATATGTATATATATATATATATATATATATACTCTCCATATTTTTAAAAATATGAGATATATGTGTCTTATATACACTCCCTAAATTCATTCATGTTCATGTATGTGGATTAATAATCAACTTTTCACAAGATTATTCTTGGAAATATTCATCCACCCGAAATACATATTTGTTTCCTAGTACTGAAAACTAACTTCAGTAAAAGGTGCATACAAATCCTAATACGTGTACATTAACTGACCCAGTTTAACATCAATGCATGTAGGTTCCTATGAGACATGATGTGTATTTTGACGTTAATTTTTATTCCACACTGGTACATTACTATTTCTTCAGTTTATGCACATCATAGTATATATATTTTATTCACTAGTTAGCAAATTTATAGGCATTTGTTTCACTTTCAATCACTTCCTGCTCCAGAACACATGTATTCCTCTATGTTTCTTGACTGGTCTATTCATGAGACTTTTTTCCAAATATATTATTTTCGATTTCCATAATCAATTTTGAACCAAAACTCACACACCCTTCATGATAAACCGTAACCCTAAGATGATCGTTAGATATATAACTGGTTGGAATGAATGATTGCATATCAATATAAAATTTCTTATAAATTTTCAGATATTTATTCAATTCATTATTTAAAGTGGATCCAGTTATATTATTTATTCACAGTATGGTCTATTCATGCATTATGTCTATATTCATAGAAACAGGGTACACCTATTTGTACCCCCATACTAATTTGTAAGTCTTCAAAATATTGCTCCCAGAATTGGTGGAAGAAATACTATTGTCACCTGATCTACATACACATTTTATTACAGAAATATTCTGGACACAAAAAGCATAGGTCACACTTACAATTGTACCAAAGCGTAAATGGAAAGTGAGCATGGATTACTAAAAACATCCATGTCCAGGTTGCCTAATGCTCTCAAATATCAATTATATTTTTGACTACATATTTGTTTCTTCCTAAGATTATATATTCAACTTCAAACCTGTTGAAAATGTCTAACCCTATCACACAATTTATACTTTGCTTGATTTCCTAATGTCTCTATTGATATCTGATTTCCTATATTTTTCCCCAGTTCATCATTGTGACTGACTCTTCACATGTGCTTACATTTACATACACTCTCTACCCTAAATTCTATTGCTAAAGAACTTTTGGTCCAAATCCTATACTCACTCTTTTTTCTAAACCTACCAACTACCTTCCTAATCCTGCCGACTATCGGTTTTTGACTGGATGTTCTCTTCAACATTCAATATCCAAGGTACAAGGTCCGATGCCAGTGTATATTGATTTATCTGAGACATCTGTGCTGCACATTACTCAAAGCTAAGTATCCCACTCAAGTCCCCAATGCCCTTCTGGGCTTCAAATCTTACCTAGATTTCTGCTTTCATACTTATGTTTCACATATATACTCTTGTAAACATCGCATTTTGCCAATACCATTATTCATCCCGCAGAATTATTTGTAACCCAAATTGAACAAGTTATTAACCCTAACCATACACTGTTCCCTCAGTATAACTTACTTAAGAGCAGGGACAGTGTGGGTCTTACAATATAGGAATGTAGATGATCTTCCACCTGCTGAGAACATCAAAGATCCATGGAGAAATGATCCTTGCAGAAGATATAGGCAGCTATGTAGGACCTGAGAGAGCAATAGTCGTCTTCCATGGCAAACAACCTGGTCAGGATTAATTGATGGTCTGAATCAGCCTCTCTCTTCTTAATAAAGAGAAGATGGACTGAACCAGGCCTCTGTGGAGAGCTGTTCCCTGGTGCCTATGGTTGATATACCATTCTCACTTCTGAATGTGTCACAGGATGTTGGGGCAGCCTCCATCTCATGGGAACCCTGGAAGCAACTGTTAGCACAAAGTGGTTACCAAGGCAGTGAGCATATTCTGTTCCTGAAAGAAGTGACCTCACTTCACTTCCTTGGTGATGGAATTCTCTGAACCTGGGATCCAGGAAGGAAGGCACGCAGAGCCAGTCCCACTCCCAGTTCCAGTGGGCTAACTTGTTTGCTTTTCCCAAAGACATACTCAGTCTTTCTTGGTACCCACTGATGTGAGGATGGCCAAATGCCAGCAGAGCTCTGAAGAGGGGCCTTTCCTGAGTAAGCAGGTAGTGGCTCACCGTTGGCTCCTGACAACTTCACAGAGTTGGCCAAGGAGACCAGATCTGAAACAGGACATTCCATTTTGGGGGAACATAATATGGCCCACCAGTCAGAAGACACTCCGGATAGTCACAGACCTATTTGGGGGAAGGAAGTGCCTTTGCCGTTGTAGGTGTGAGTTTGTGGTTTTTTCTCATGTTCTGAGAATAGGTAGGAAAGGTGGTTTGTTTGGTTTGGAGTGGACTGTTTCTAGTAAGTCGTTTGACATGGTGAGTGTTTCTAAGTCTGTGTATCCCACTGTATCCGTGGTTGTAGACATTAGAAAGAGAATGCATCAATGGATGTGTTGTCTCTAGTTGAAAGCTTCCCCGCATTCATACTGCCCAATTAATGAATGGACTGCAGCTTGCCTTATGGATGGGCAACATCTATTATCTTCTAAAGTTCCTGTTTTCTTCGTGAATTCTGGCCACTCTCCAGAATAGACTCATGGTTTTGTTTCCCAAATATGTAACACCACAAGGTTCTGTGACATGGCCATGTACTGGATAGCTGAAGGGAATGGGAGCATCTAAGAAAACTCAGATTTCAGTGTGACCAGTAAAGTCTCAGTGGAGAAACCCTTCTTTGGGCCATTTGCTTACTTCTATTTCTATTACCCTGAATGTCAGGAAGGTCTTTGCCTCAGGCCACCCCTTTGTGTAGCCTGAAGAAAACTGTTTTCATATGGAAATGTATGGACATCACCAGTGGCTCTTTGCTTAATTGATTTGGATTGGGATGTGTCTGAATCAGCCTCTTGTCCTTGTATGAGGTTGTGGCTTAGATTCTCAGCACCTGATGGATCTAAAGAAAGATCCCATGTGTTTCCAAAACTAAAATGGCCAAAAGAGCAGTCATTGTGGGTGAATATTTTTGCCCTCTTGTTTTAGGTTCCTGACCTCCATCAAGTGAGAATAGGGATCCTTTGGGTCAAATGAGTTCTTGAAATCCCTGCAGAGGCTAGCCCATATTTGCTTGGGTTTTCTCATGACTCCAAATCACATAAAGAATCTATACACTACAGCCAGTAGGCCTCAAATTGGAGAAGTGGAACACTTTAACAGCATGAATATTTGATCATTCCTGGTTCACAGGAAGAGTGTCCAGGCCATCATGATTTTAGGCAAATGAGGGGCAAGTGAGCTTATTTGGACACTACCTTGGGCTCATAGAAACCTCCAGCTAGAGGTTATGATGAGTGTCTACATGGAAGAAGATGATGGCCCTGTGGGAGTGTTTTGATTTTAATTGTGGTCATTTTTTGGCGGATGGAAGGGATGACTGGGTCCACCTGGGCTTGAACTCTGGTGTGATTCCCCTTAGACACTGAGTTCTGAAACTGACCTCAGAGAAGTATTGCCATGAATTGTGTTGGGATTTTAGGAGGCCACGCATGAGACTCACTCTTGGAAACTGAGATCTAGGCCCAGGGTGGTTTCCACAGAGGCCTGAGAATCTCAGCCAGGATATCACATGATTTTATTCTGAAAGACTTAGCAGCCATATTTGAGAGTCAAAACACACATGGACGTCACATTGTAAATGTCAATTGGCCTGGGTTTAGGAGACCTTTTGGCAACTGTTTGAGAAGCATTGACTGTGAGAGTTCTCCAGAGCTTTCATTGAAATGAACTTTCTCAACTCTTAATGGTTCCTGAATGAATTGAAACCCACAGTGCCTCTAACTTCACCCTTGAAAAATTGCTAGATAAATACCATGAAATTTTTGAAATTCCCATGACCACGTGGCACTGCAGAAACTTTTGATGTCCTGTTGCTGATCATGTGTATACCAGACAGTGCCTTGTTTTTGACTGGGTTTCATGAAAATCCTGTAGAACAAGAGAAGCCAGTAATTTGGAGCCTGCTGAGTAGGGGGCCTAGAGCAGTGTTGGGCAGGTGTGTGATATAACATCATGGTGGGGCCATGTGAATCTGCCATTGGCTTCCAAATGGCTTGTGACTGATATAGTGCAGACATCAGACCCTTATATGTAAAGGCATCTTGTTAAATGGAGAGTTTTCAGGGCAATATTCAGAATCAGGTTGCTATGGTTATTGGGGCAAGCTATGTGGGATAGAAGCCTGGTTGGTGCATTCTCCTGCAGACCCTGACCCACCACACGTGACAGAACTCCCTCCAGCACTGTATCCCAGATGAACTTTTTATGTTTTGTGAAGCAAATACCAAATTCCCAGTGCAGAAGCAAGAAATACCACGAAAAGTGGAGGATGACCAAATGTCTTCACAGTCCCCACCGGGAGACACTTAGCTTCCAATGGACACAGTTTAGCTACAAAGAGAGAATTGAGCACTGCTGCCTCATGTTCATTGGAATATAAGAAACCATGTCTTTCGGCCACATAGATGCAGACCCAGCTTTGATGGTCTCACTACAAAGTAAGCTAAAGCTAATGACAACAACATATATTTCAAGTGCCCAACCTCAGAAGCCGTTTCCCAAGAATTCTTAGGCCAGCAGAGCTCCTTGTTTGTGGAGTGTTTACCCTGTCCTTTACTTTTGGAAACTCCTCTACCACCTCCAAGGTTGTGAACTCCCGAGCATATTCCATTCCATATTTGTATTCATAGATTTTCACACTTTTCTACTCTAATTGTGTTTTACTTGGGGCGTAGGTAATGTCAAGGCATTGTTCTGGATGTGAGTGGGAAGATTTTTGTGTAGCACATATTTACATACACATTGGATTCATTTTTCAATTTCCATTTGAAATACTGAATCCCTGACACTATAACCCATACCCTACTAGTCTCTGACTAATAATCCTAATATGATGGTGAAAAATAAGCCAAAAAGAGAAGAAACACAAGCAGTTCAGAGGACGCATGGTGTATAGTTGGAATTGCCTTTTGCATTATATAATGTAGGAGTTATAAGTCTAGTCAATTTTTTGTTGAAATAGTTCTACATGTGTTTTTAAAATTAGCAAATATGTGAATCCCTATCTCCCTTTCTCTGTAGTCTATTCAGCACATGTATTTTTATATGCACATATAGAATTCTACCTGATATCACTCGTATACACTTGTGAGGTGGCTGAATTGGTAGATGCAAATTGAGAGAAGAGATCACTCCTCCTAAACGCTGTGGGAACTGAAAATTCAACCTATGGGTGAGCTTCCTAGTTGAAAAACATTATACATGAATCCATGTTCAGTAAAATGAATATTTTTCGATCTGTGGATTATATACATTTCATGATGAATTTCTATTGGCATATATATTGCTACTTTTTTTTTCTTTTATTGGTTGCTCAAAACATTACAAAGCTCTTGACATATCATATTTCATACATTAGATTCAAGTGGGTTATGAACTCCCATTTTTACTCCAAATACAGATTGCAGAATCACATTAGTTACACATCCATATTTTTACATAATGCCCTATTAGTTACTGTTGTATTCTGCTACCTTTCCTATACTCTACTATCCCCACTCCCCTCTCTTCCCATCTTCTCTCTCTACCATACCTACTCTAAATCATTTCTCTCCTTGTTTATTTTCCCACAACCTCTTATATGTAATTTTGTGTAACAATAAGTGTCTCTCTCCATTACCATGCAATTTCCCTCTTCTCTCCCTTTCCCTCCCACCTCATGTTTCTGCTTAATGTTAATCTTTTCTTCATGCTCTTCCTCCCTGCTCTGTTCTTAGGTGCTCTCATTATATCAAACAAGACATTTGGCATTTGTGTTTTAGGGATTGGCTAGCTTCACTAACCATAATCTGCTCAGTGCCATGCATTTCCCTGCAAATTCCAAGATTTGGTCATTTTTTAGTGCTGCGTAATTCTCCATAGTATATAAAAGTCACATTTTTTTATCCATTCATCTATTGAAGGGCATCTGGGTTGGTTCCACAGTGTAGCAATTGTGAATTGTGCTGCTATGAAAATCGATGTGGCAGTATCCCTGTAGTACGCTCTTTTAAGGTCTTCAGGGAATAGTCCGAGAAGGGCAATAGCTGGATCAAATGGTGCTTCCATTCCCAGATTTCCCAAGAATCTCCATACTGCTTTCCAAATTTTCCGCACCAGTTTTCAGTCCCACCAGCAATGTACAAGAGTACCCTTTTCCCCACATCCTCGCCAGCACTTGTTGTTGTTTGACTTCATTATGGCTGCCAATCTCACTGGATTGAGATGGTATTTTAGGGTGGTTTTTATTTGCATTTCTCTTACTGCTAGAAATGGAGAGCATTTTTTCATGTACTTGTTAATTGATTCTATGTCCTCCTCTGAGAAGTTTCTGTTCAGGTCCTTGGCCCATTGGGTTATTGGTTATCTTATTGTCTAATTTTCTGAGTTCTTTGTATACTTTGTATACTCTGGATATTAGGGCTCCATGTGAAGGGTGAGGACTAAAAATTTGTTCCCATGATGTAGGCTCCATATTTACCTCTCTTATTGTTTCTCTCTTTAAGAAAAAAAATCAGTTTAAGTAAGTCCCATTTGTTGATTCTTATTATTAACTCTTGTTCTATGGGTGTCCTATTAAGGAATTTGGAGCCTGACCACACAATATGTAGATCGGAGCGAACTTTTTATTCTATCAGACGCAGAGACTCTGATTTGAATCTAGCTCCTTGATCCACATTGAGTTAACTTTTGTGCATGGCGAGAGGAGGGGATTCAGTTTCATTTTGTTGCATATGGATTTCCAGTTTACCCAACTCCATTTGATGAAGATGCTATCCTTCCTCCATTGCTGGCCATTAGCTCCTTTATCAAATATAAGACAGTTGTAGATTTTTGGATTAGTCTCTGTGTCCTCCATTCTGTACCATTGGTCCACCCGCCTGTTTTGGTACCAGTACCATGCTGTTTTTGTTATGAATGCTCTGTAATATAGTTTGAAATCTGGTATCACTATACTGCCTGATTCACACTTCCTGCTTAGAATTGCTTTTGCTATTCTGGGTCTTTTATTTTTCCATTTGAATTTCATGATTGCTTTATCTATTTCAACAAAAAAAAATCCTTTGGGATTTTGATTGGCATTGTATTAAACCTATAGAGAACTTTTGGTAATATAGCAATTTTGATGATGTTAGTTCTGCCTATCCATGAACAGGGTATATTTTTCCATCTTCTAAGATCTTATTCTATTTCTTTTTAGGGTTCTGTAGTTTGCATTATATAAATCTTTCACCTCTTTTGTTAGGTTGATTCCCAAGTATTTAATTATTTTGAGGAAATTGGGAATGCAGTGTTTTGACTCATTTTTGTTTCAGAAGTTTTGTCGCTGATATACAGAAATGCCTTTGATTTATGCATGTTGATTTTATATCCTGCCACATTGCTGCATTCATTTATTAGTTCTAGTAGTTTTTTCTGTAGACACTTTTGGGTCTTCTATGTATAGAATCATGTCATCTACAAATAGTGATAATTTAAGTTCTTCTTTTCCTATTTTTATGCCTTTAATGTCTTTCATCTCTCTAATTGCTCTGGCCAGTTTTTCGAGAACTATATTGAATAGAAGTGGTGATAGAGGATATCCCTGCCTTGTTCCAGATTTTAAAGTGAATGCCTTCAATTTTTCTCCATTCAGAATGATGCTAGCCTGAGGCTTAACATAGTTATCTTTTACAATGTCGAGGTAAGTTCCTGTTATCCCTAGTTTTTAAAATGTTTTGAACATAAAGGAATGCTCTACTTTGTTGAATGGTTTTTCTGCGTCTATCAAGATGATCATATGGTTCTTATTTTTAAGTCTATTGATGTTGTGAATAACATTTATTGATTTCCATATATTGAACCCTCCTTGCATCCCAGGGATGAATTCAAGTTGATCATGGTGCACAATTTTTTTGATGTGCCTTTCTATCCAATTCGCCAGAATTTTAATGAGGATTTTTGCATCTAGGTTCATCAGAGATATTGGTCTGTAGTTTTCTTTCTTTGAGGTGTCTTTGTCTGGTTTCAGAATCTGGGTGATGTTGGCCTCATAGAATGAATTTGGCAGAGCTCTCAGTTTTTCTATTTCCTGAATAACTTGAAAAGTATTGGTATTAATTCTTCTTTAAAGGTTTTGTAAAACTCTGCTGTATACCCATCCGGTCCTGGGCTTTTCTTGGTTGGTAGTCTTTTGATTGCTTCTTCTACTTCATCCATTGATATTGGTCAGTTTAAATTGTGTGTTTCCTCCTGACTCAGTCTGGTCAAATCATATGACTTAAGAAATTTATCGATGTCTTCACTATTTTCTATTTTATTGGAATACAGTTTTTCAAAATAATTTCTAATTTTCTTCTGTATTTATGTAGCATCTGTTGTGATATTGCCTTTTTCATCCCGTATGTTAGTAATTTGAGTTCTCTCTCTTCTTCTCTTCGTTAGCATGGCTAAGGGTCTGTCGATCTTATTTATCTTTTTGAAGAAGCACCTTTTAGTTTTGTTAATTTTTTCAATAGTTTCTTTTGTTTCAATTTCGCTATGATTTTAATTATTTCTTTCCTTCTGCTACATTTTCTGTTGTTTTGCTCTTCTTCTTCTAGGGCTTTGAGATGAAGTGTGAGCTCATTTGTTTGTTTGTTTTTTTTTCTATTTTGAGGAATGACCTCCAGGCAATGAATTTACCTCTTAAAACTTCTTTTCATTGTGTCCCATAGAATCTGATATGTTGTGTCTGTATTTTCATTTATCTCTAAGAATTTTTTGATTTCCTCCTTTATGTCTTCTGTAACCCATTGATCATTCAGTAACATATTCTTCATTTTGCATGTGATGTATGATTTTTTCTTCCTTCTTTATCATTGGTTTCCAGGTTCATTCCATTATGATCACAAAAAATTCATGGTATTATCTCCACCCCTTTATATTTACTGAGGGTTGCCCTATGGCATAACATATGGTCTATTTTTGAGAAGGATCCATGTGCTGCTGAGAAAAAAGTATATCCACTTGATGATGGTTGATATATTCTATATATGTCAGTTAAGTATAGGGTATTGATTGTGATATTGAGTTCTATAGTTTCTTTATTCAACTTTTGTTTGGAGGATCTGTCCAATGGTGAGAGAGGTGAGTTGAAGTCACCCATAATTATTGTATTGTGGTCTATTTGATTCTTGAACTTGAGGATAAATTGTTTTATGAACGTCGCAGCACCATTATTTGCTGTGTGAATATTGATAATTGTTATGTCTTGTCGGTGAATGGTTTCTTTTAACAGTATATAAAGTCCTTCCTTATCCCTTTGATTAAATTAGTCTTGAGGTCGATTTTATTCGATAGGAGGATGGCCACCCCTGCTTGCTTACGAGGACTGTGTGCATGGTATAAATTTTCCCAATCTTTCACCTTCAGCCTGTGTATGTCTTTTCCATTCAGATGTGTCCCTTGGAGGCAACATACTGTTGGATTTGTTTTTTTTTTATTTCAAGTTACAAGCCAATGTCACTTTATTCGAGAGTTTAAGCCATTATCATTTAGAGTTACTATTGATATATGGTTTGTACCTCCACCCATGTTTTTTATATATATATTTTTTTAATGAGTTTGATTCTCCATGATTTGCTTTTCCCCTTCCCTCTGTCATTACTGAGGCACTTCTCACTGATGGTTTTCGTTGTTGATTTTCATTTCTTCCTCGTGTAGTGTTTTGCTCAAGATGCTTTGCAATGCTGGTTATCTGGCTGAAATTCTTTTAGCTTTTGTTTATCATGAAATATTTTTATCTTGTTGTCTTATCTTAAGCTTAATTTTGCTGGATACATAATTCTTGGTTGGCATCCATTGTCTTTCAGTGTTTGAAGTACGTTGTTCCAGGATCTTCTCACTTCCAGCGTCTATGATGAAAAATCCATTGTTAAACTTTTTGGTTTACCCCTGATTGTAATGATTGTAATCTGCCTCCTTTCTCTGGTAGCTTTTAATATTTTCTCTTTGTTCTGAATATTGGATATCTTTATAACAATGTGTCTTGGCATTGGTCTACTGTGATTTTGTGTGCTCGGTGTCCTGTAAGCATCTACAATTTGTTTATCCGTTTCCATTTTTATTTCTGGAAAGTTTTCTGTAATTATTTCATTCACCAGGTTTCTCATTCCCTTGGTTTTAATCTCTGTACCTTCCTCTATCCATATGACTCATTAGTTTGTTTTTTTTTATGTTATCCCATATCTCTTGAATGTTTTCTCATAATTTTTTACAGCATTTCTTTGTTGGCTAGACTTTTTTCAAGATGATATATTTTGTCTTCATTATCTGACATTCTGTCTTCTACTTGCTCTACTCTGTTAGTGATACTCTCAATTGAGTTTTTAATTTGGTTTATCATTTCCTTGATTTCTAGAATTATTGTTTGATTTTTCTAATAATCTCTATCTCCTGATAAAGATTGCTTAATTTCTCATTTTATCTGTTTATGTAATTCATTTTCAATGCGTTTTATCACTGTTTGTTTTTGCTGTCTCGTATCCTCTTTAAGGTTCCATTCCATCTGTCTAAGGTATTACTTGAGTTCTTTATATGACCATTTTTCTGATGACTCTAGGTGCTCTTGAATATTTAGGCTGTCCTTCATTGTTCGTACTCCTTTTATTCCTTGTTTTTATATGCTGCTCATGTTACTTCTTCTTCTCTTTGACTACTGAGTTACTGCTTACTCTTATAAATTTATTTGATGCTTGGGAGGAAAGATATTAGAAGGGAAGGGAGAAGTCACTAAAGAGAATGAGAGTAGGCAGGTAGAATTCAAGGAAGGGGGAATAAGAAAAATGAAAAGAAATGAAAAGACAAAAGAAAAAAATAGAAAATAAAGAAAGAAAGTTTTAAGTAATGATGATGATTAAAAAATTGAAAATTAAAATTTAAAATAATAATAATAATAATAAAATAAAATAATTAAAAAATAAAAACATTTAAAAAAGTTAAAGAACAACAATAACAAAAATGAAAATGAAAGAAAAAAATACAAATAAAAAAATAATAATAATACATGCAGTCCTAGAGTTCAAATAACTTCTCTTCCAGTAGGTGGAGCTGTGCGCACTGGGCCAAGCTTCTCCTCTCAATAAGTGAGAACCAATCACTGTGCAGCAGCTCTTCCTCCCAGACTGGGCGGGTCTCCAATTCTGAGTGCCTAGGGCTTTCTCTTGTGCTTCCTCAAGCCAGGCCACACTCACCTGTGATGATCACCACAATACTGGTTACAAGCCAGGCCTCTGCTCCTGGTAGCCCTGTTTCCATGAACGCCTGGGCACACTCTCCTTGTTTGCCTTCCTCAGACCCTAAGTTTGTAGAGCTTGGGGCTGAGAACCTCCAGTGAATTTGCTTGCCCTTCAGGAGCCATGGCCCCGGTAGGTGGTGTAAGAGACCTCAATTGTCAGCACTGGTGGGAGCGGTAGCAGGGAATTCCACACCGCGAGTCCCGAGCCAATCTTGATTCCCTAGGTCTGGGTATCGCGCTCCTTGGAGAGCTGGGAGGGGCCATTACGGCAGAGGTGGGAAGGGCCCTTGAGGTTTCCCTGCGTTGTTGAGAGAGATGGCAATGGGATTACACACTTGTCGCGCTGGTTTCAATGAAGTTATCTCCTCCGCCTGTGACGTCAGTTCTCTGCCATGGTGGTATCCCATTCAAATGGTGACCGTTCGTTCCCTTTGCTGGGTGACCAATGCAACAGGTGGGTCCTGACTATCTCTCCCAAGCCCCATTTCAATCCTGTGGCCACTGCCTATGAAGGCTCAGTTGGCTTTTAACTCTCAATTCAGAAAGCCCGACCAGTTATTTCAGCGGGAATGTTAGTGCTGAGTCACAAAAACCAGACGAATCTAAGCTTGAATGCAGCCAATCCGGGCTTTGTGTGTGTTCTGAGGGGCCCAGACTGTTCACCCCAGATTCACATCAGGTCAATATTGCCTAGTGATTCTGAGCAAACAGCATTTAGGCAGTTTACGACTCCCTATGCCCGCGCAGCTGAAGAGATCAGAGACTTGATTTCTCCATGCCTGCCTTCATAATGGATCTCCTGTATTGCTACTTTTTAATAACTGTGCTTTTGCGTGTGTGTGTATATATATATATAGATTTTTCAAAATATGAAATATATGTGTCTTATTATGCACTCCCTAAATTCATTCATATTCATATCTGTGGATTTATAATCAACTTTCCACAAGATTATTTTCAGAAATAATCATCCACCTGAAATACATATTGTTTCCTAGTACTGAAAACTAAATTCAGTGAATGGTGCATACAAACCCTAATATTTCTACAGTTACTTAGCCAGTTTAAAATCAATGCAAGTTGATTTCTAGGGGACATGATGTGTATTTTGACTCTCATTTTTATTCAACACTTGTACGTTACTATTTCTTCAGTTTATGCACATCATGGGATATATATTTCAGTCACAAATTAGAAAATTTATAGGCATTTGTTTCACGATCAATCACTTCCTGATTCAGAACACATGTATCCCTCCATGTTTCTTGACTGGTCTTTTCATGAGACTTCTTTTCAAACACATTATTTTTGTTTAACATCATCACGTATAAAGCAAAACTCAAACACCATTCTTCATAAACCATAATCCTAATATTACCATTAGATATATAACTGGTTGGAATGAATGATTGTATATCAATATAAGATTTCTTATATATTTTCACATATCAATTCAATCCATTATTTAAAGTGGAATCAGTTACGTTATTTATTCATAGTATGGTCTATTCATGCATTATCTCTATATTAATAGACACAGGGTACACCTCTTTGTACCCCTAATACTAATGTATACGTCTTCAAAATATTGCCCCCCAAAATGGTGAAAGAAATACTCATGTCACCTGATCTACATATATATTTTATCACAGTAATATTCTGAACAAAAAAAAACATAAAAATGTAACACTTATGATTGTACAAAAGCCTAAAAGGAAAGTGAACGTGGATAACTAATAACATCCATGTCCAGGTTGCCTAATGCTCTCAAATGTCATTCCCATTCGTGACGACATATTTGTTTTTTCCTATGATTATGTATTCAAACTCAACCCTGTTGAAAATGTCTAATCCTATGACTCACTTTATACTTTGCCTGATTTCGTAATGTCTCTATTGACACCTGCTTTCCTACACATTTTCCCCAGTTCATCATTGTGACTAACTCTTCACATGTGCTGACATTTACATTCACTCTCCCAATGAAACCCTATTGCTAAAGAAGCTTTTTATTCCAAATCATATACTCAATCTTCTTCCTAAACCTACTGACTATCTTCCTAATCCTACTGACTATCCCTTTTTGACTGTATGTTCTCTTCTACATTCAATCATCCAAGGTACAAGGTCCTATGCCACTGTATTTCGATTTAACTGAGACAATTGTACAGAACATAATTCAACACTAAGTATCCAAATCAAGGGCTCAATGCCCTTCTGGGCTTCAAATCCTTCTTAGATGCCCGTTTTCATACATATATTTCACCTATATATTCTTATAAATGTCGCAGGTTCCCAATCTCATTATTCATCCTGCAGAATGATTCCTAACCCAAATCGAACATATTATTAACCCTAACCATACACTAACTTTGCAGGAGAGCAGGAACAGTGTGTGTATTAAACTACAGGAATCTAGGGGATGTTCACCTGCTGAGAAACTCAAATGTTCATGCAGAAGTGATCCCTGGTGAAGATGAAGGCAGCTATGAATTACCTCAGAAAGCAAAAGTCATCTTCCATGGCAATCATCCTGGTCAGGATGAAGGGTTGTGTCTGAATCAATCTCTCTCTTCTTAATGTATAGAACATGGACCAAACCAGTCCTGTGTGGAAGCTGTTCCCGGGTGCTTACGGTTGATATAACATTCTAACTAGAGAAAGTGTCCCATGAAAATCAGGGCAGCCTCCACCTCATAGTATTTTGGAAGCAACTGTTAGGACATAGTGGTTGCCAAGGCAGTGACATAATTCCGATCCTGAAGGAAGTGATCTCACCTCACTTCCTTGGTGATGGAACTCTCTGAACTTGAAATCCAGGAAGCCAGGCACCCAGAGACAGTCTCTGTCCTAGTCTCAGTGGTCTGACATGTTTGGATTTACCAAGGACAGAGTCAGTCTTTCTTGGTACCTACAGATGTGAGGAAGGCCAAATGCCAGGAAACCTCTGAAGAGGGGCTTTTCCTGAGAAGGCAGGTAGTGCCTCACCGCTGGCTCTTGAGAACTTCACAGAGTTGGCCAAGCAGATATGATCTGAGACAGGAGAGGTCATTTTGGAGGAACATAGTATGGCTCACCAGTCAGAGGATACTCCGGGGAGTCACAGACCTACTAGGGGGGAGGAGGTGCCTTTGTGGGTGTGGGTGTGAGTTTGTGGTTTTGTCTCATGTTCTGAGGATAGGTAGGAAAGGCGGTTTGTTTGGTATGGAGTGGAATATTTGTATTAAGTCCTTTGACAAGGCGAGTGTTCCTATGTGTGTGTGTATCCCACTGAGTCCATTGTTGTAGACATTAGAAAAGACAATGCATCAATGGATGTGTTCTGTCTAGTAGAAAGCTTCCCAGCATTCATCCTGCCCAATTCATGAGTGGACTCTGGCTTGCCTTATGGATGGGCAACACCTACAAGCTTCCTAATTTCCTGTTTTCTCTCTCAATTCTGGCGACTCTCCAGAATAGTATCATGGTTCTGTGTCCAAGATTTGTACCGCCTCCAAGATCTGTGACATTGCTATGTACTGGAAGCTGAAGGAAATGGCTAGCATCTCAGAAATCTCAGATATCTGTTGACCAGGAAAGTCTCAGTGGAGAAAACCTGCTTTGGTCCTTCTGCTTACCTATTGTTCTGTTGAATGTCAGGAAGTTTTTTGCCTCAAGCCACCACTTTGTGAAGCCTGAAGAAAAGAGTTTTCAAATGGAAATGAAAGGGCATCACCTGTGGCTCTTTGCTTAATTGCTTAGGATTGGGATATGTCTGAATCAGCCTGTTGGCCCTGTGTGAGGCTGTGGCTTAGATTCTCAGCACCTGATGGATCTAAAGATAGATCCCATGCGTGCATCCAAAACCAAAATGGCAAAAAGATCAGATATTGTTGATGAACTCTAGTGCCTTCCTCTGGTAGGTTCCTGATATTCATCAAGTGAGAATAGGGATCCTTTGGGTCAAATGAGTTCTTCAAAGCCCTGCAGAGGCTAGGCCATAGGTGCTTGATTTTCATGACTCCAATTCACTTAAAGAATCTAAACCCCAAAGCTAGAAGGCCTCAAGTTGGAGAAGCCAAGCAATATTAAAGGGAGGCCTATTTGATCACTCCTGGTTCACAGGAAGAGAGTCCAGGCCACCCTGTCTTTAGGCAAATGAGGGGCAGGGAGCTTATTTTAGACACTGTCGTGGGCTGCGTCCCTTATGGAAACCTCCAGCCAGAGAATATGATGAGTGTCTATAAGGAAGAAGATGAGGGCCATGTGAGAGTGTTTGGTTTTAATTGTGGACATATGTCTGGCGGTTGGAAGAGATCACTGGGTCCACCTAGGCTTGCACTCTGGTGTGATTCCCCTTAGAGACTGAGTTCTTTTACTGATCTCAGAAAATTATTGCCAGGAATTGTGTTGGAATTTTAGATGGCCATGCATGAGAGTTGTCCTTGGAAAGTGACATCTAGGCCCAAGGTGACTTTCCACAGAGCACAGGGAATCTCAGCCAGGATATCACATGATATTATTCTTAAAGACTTGGCAGCCATATTTGAGAGTCAAAACACACATGGAACATACATTGTAGACCTCAATGGGCCTGGCTTAATCTGACTTTTGGGCACTTTTGGAAGCCTTGCCTGTAAGAATTCTCCAGAGTTTTCATTGAAATGAGCTTCCTCACCATTTAATGGTTTCTGAGTGAATTGAAATCCACAGTGCCTCCAACTTCATCCTTGAAAATTGGCTAGATCAATACCATGAAATTTTTGAAATTCCCATGACCGGGTAGCTCTGGAGAACATTTGAATGTCCTGTTGCTGATCATGAGTATACAAGACAGTGCCTTGATTGACTGGGTTTTATGAAAATGGTGTTTAACAGAGATGCCAGTAAGTTGGATCCTGCTGAGTAGTTGTACTAGAGTAGTGGATGGCAGGTGTGTAATAAAACATCTGTGGTGGGGGCATGTGGATCTGCCATTGGCTTCCAAATGGATTGTGACTGACATTTTGCAGCCAGTAGACCCTTATATGTAAAAGCATATTGTTATATGGAGAGGTTTTAGGGCAATGTTCAGAATCAGGTTGCTATGGAAAATGGGGCAAGCTATGTGGGATAGAAGCCTGGTTGGTGCATTCTCCTGACGAACCTGACTCACCACACTTGACAGAAGTCACTTCAGCACTGTGTCCCAGTTGAACTCCTTGTATTTCATGAAGCAAATACCAAACTCCCAGTGCAGCAGCAAGAAATACCACGAATAGTGGAGGATGACCAAATGGAATTACAGTCCACAAGGGGAGACATTTAGACCCCAGTGGCCACAGGTTACCTACAAATAGAAAATTCAGCACTGCTGCCTCATGTTCATTGGAAAATAAGAATCCATGTCATCCAGATCACATAGATGAAGACTCAGCTATGATGGTCTCACAATAAATGAAACTAATGCTCCTGACAACAGCATATATTTCATTGCCCAACCTCAGAGGCAGTTTCTCCAGATGTTAGGCTGGCAGAACTTCATGTTTGTGGAGTTTTTACCCTGTCCCTTACTTTTGGAAACTCCTCTACCACCTGCAAATTTGTGAACTCCTGAGCATTTTTCATTCCACATATGTATTCACAGATTTTCTAACTCTTCTCCTCTAATTGTGTCTTATGTGGGGCGAAGGTAATGTCAAGGCATTGTGCTGAATGAGAGTGGGAATTTTTTGTGTAGCACATATTTGCATACACATTGGATACATTTTCCAATTTTCCATTCAAAATACTGAATCCCTGACACTAACACATACCCTACTAGACTTTGACTTCTAATCCTAATATGGTGGAGAAAAATAACCCAAACAGAATAGAAATACAAGAGGTTCACAGGAGGCATGGTGTATAGTTGGACTTGCCTTTCGTATGATAAATGGTAGGTGTTATAAATCTAGCGAATTTTAATTGAAATAGTTCTCCATGTGTTTTAAAAGTTAACAAATATGTGAATAACTGTCTCCCTTTCTCTGTAGCCTATTCATCACATGTATTTTCATATGCACATTTAGAATTCTACCTGGTATCACTCGTACATTTTGTGAGGTGGCTGGCTTGGCAGATGCAAATTGTGAGAAGAGATCACTCCTACTAAACGCTGTTGGAACTGAAAATACAACATATGAGTGAGCTTCTTAGTTGAACAACATAAATCCATGTTCATTAAAATGAATATTTTTGGATCTGTGGATGATATATTATTTCATGGTGAATTTCGATTGGCATACATAATGCTACTTTTTAATGTCTGTGAGTGTATATATATATATATATATATATATATATATATATATATATATATTCACTCTCCAGATTTTTCAAAATATGAAGTATATTTTTCTTATTATACACTCCCTAAATTCATTCATATTCATGTATGTGGATTTATAATCATGTTTTCACAAGAATATTCTCAGAAATATTCATACACCTGAAATACATATTTGTTTCTTAGTACTGAAAACTAACTTCGGGGGATCATATGATGGTGGTGAAGGGAGTGCATCACCCCCATGTACCGCGTCACTGTGCGGGAGAATGACGAGTTATAACGGCTAAAATATATCTTTTTAGAAATTTCCAGCAAAATTGGGGTGCTCCAAAACCTAGTGGACATATTTCCATCTCACGAGGATCAGCTACGCGAGCTCAAACACGAGTGATTTGTCCGCACGGAGCGTCATGCTGCTTATTCAGGAAATCGGTCTGTGGCTAGAGTCTGCGGCGCGCACTGGGAAATGAAGAGATAGCAATGCAAATATACAGCGGTGTGGATTCTGTGGGCTCCTGCCAGGTATGCAATCACTGTGCTAAGTGCTGAATTCTTTGTTTGAGATGGGGAAGGATGCGGTCCAATTCGGTTCTCCACACCGGTCAGACCACAGAGGAAGCCAGCGGCCACTATCTTGGAGAGCTGATGTCACCATCCCTGTTTTTGACTGATCGAAGCTCATTCAGCTATAGAACAGGTAATTTCAGGATGCCATTCACCTTTGTGTTGCAGACAAATTACTCAGGCTCAGTGCTAAAGAACCTGCAGAAACTCTGTCTTGGAGCCTGCTCCTATTAGAACATACACAAAGCCCAGAGCGGCCGAATTCCACCTCTCGGAACTGATCTGGCCCAGGGCTAAAGAACCCGCGGAAACTGCTTCTCGGTCCGGGTCTTGCTGAATACTGTGGAGGTAAATGTCAACCGAGCCTTCATAGGCAGTGGAAACAGGATTGAGACACGGCTTGTGAGGGCCGGTCAGGACTCACTCATTGCTTTGGTCACCCAGAAAAGGGAACGAAATGCTGCCTTTCACATGGGATACCAACATTGCAAATTTCTGATGTCATCAGAAAGCAGCAGAGGAGATAACTTCATTGATACCAGCAGTGACAGAAACAGTTGGTCTCCTGGTGAAGAAAGTGAGTCACAAACACCTGGGTCTCTCTCACTTTGTCATCAAGCCAGAGGGGCAGAGCAGAGCAGCTGCCCGCGACTGGAACAGACCCAGTGACACACCTGCATGGTAGTTACGTCAACCCAATTGGAGTAGAGGCAGAACAGAGCCGCCGCCCGTGCACAGAACAGGCCCAGCGACCCGCAGGTGTGGTAGCCACGTCACCCCAATTGGAGTAGTTGCAGAGCAGAGCCTTCTCCCACACCTAGTAAAATCCCAGTGGGTCACCAGCATGGTAGTCACATCACCCCAATAGGAGTAGGGGCAGAGCAGAGCCTTCGCCCACGCCCAGAACAGGCACAGCAACCTGCCGGCATGGTAGTCACGACACACCAATTGGAGTAGGGGCAGAGCAGAGCCACCACCCGCGCCCACAAGGTAGCAGACCTGCACCTGACCAGAAGAAGAGGCCCAGCGGCCGGCTGGCGCGGCAGACACTTTACCATATTTGGAGTAGGGGCAGAACAGATCTGTAGCCCGTGCTCACAAGGTAGGCAGACCTGCGACCAACCGGCGGACCACGCACAGCGGCCCGCCGGCATGGTAGTCACGTCACCCCAATTGGAGTAGGAGTAGAGCAGTGCCGCAGCCCATGCCTGCAAGGTAGGCAGACCTGCGACTGATTGGCAGAACACCACAGGGGTCCACGGGCGTGGTAGACACGTCACACCAATTGGAGGAAAAAATAAATAAAATGGACAGACCCCTAGCCATGCTAACGATGAGGAGAGAGAACTCAAATTACTATCATACGGGATGAAAAAGGCAATATCATAACAGATATTTCAGAAATACAGAAGATAATCAGAAATTACTTTGAATCCTTATACTCTAAAATAATAGAAGATAGTGAAGGCATCAAAAAATTTCTTAAGTCATATGATCTGACCAGAGTGAGTTAGGAGGATATAGACAACCTAAACATACCAATATCAATTGAGGAAATAAAAAAAAACCATCCAAAGATTACCAACTAAGAAAATCCCAGGACCGTATGGGTATACAGCAGAGTTTTAAAAAACCTTTAAATATGAACTAATACCAATACTTTTAAAGCTATTTCAGAAAATTGAAAAAGAGGGAGATCTTCCAAATTCATTCTACGAGGCCAATATCACCCTGATTCCTACACCAGATAGACACTTCAAAGAAAGAAGACTAAAGACCGATATCTCTAATGAACCTAAATGCAAAAATCTTAAATTAAATTCTGGCAAATCAGATACAAAAACATATCAAAAAAATGTGCACCATGATCAAGTAGGATTCATCCCTGGGATGCAAGGACGGTTCAATATACGAAAATCAATAAATGTTATTCACCACATCAATAGACTTAAAATAAAAACCATATTATCATCTAGATAGATGCAGAAAAAGCATTCGACAAAGTACAGCATCCCTTTATGTTCAAAACTCTAGAAAAACTAGGAATAACAGGAACATTCCTCAATATTGTAAAAGCAATCTATGCTAAACCGCAGGCTAGCATCATTCTGAATGGAGAAAAATTGAAGACATTCCCTCTAAAATCTGGAACAAGACAGGGATGCCTGCTCTCACCACTTTTGTTCAATATAGTTATCAAAAGACTGGCCAGAGCAATTAGACAGATGAAAGAAATTAAAGGCATATAAATAGGAAAAGAATAACTTAAATTATCACTATTGCAGATGACATGATTCTATACCTAGCAGACCCAAAAGGTTCTACAAAGAAACTAATAGAGCTAATAAATGAATTCAGCAAAGTGGCAGGATATAAAATCAACACGCATAAATCAAAGGCATTCCTGTATATCAGTGACAAATCCTCTGAAATGGAAATGAGGACAACCACTCCATTCACAATAACCTAAAAAAAAAATGGGAATCAACCTAACAAAAGAGGTGAAAGTCTTATACAATGAAAACTACAGAACCCTAAAGAGAGAAATAGAAGATCTTAGAAGATGTAAAAATATACCCTGTTCATGGATAGGCAGAACTAACATCATCAAAATGGCGATATTACCAAAAGTTCTCTATAGGTTTAATCCAATGCCAATCAATGTCTTGACAATACCTTCGCCCCAAGTAAGAAACAATTAGAGGAAAAGAGTTAGAAATTCCGTGAATACATATCTGGAATGGAAAACAATCAGGAGTTCACAATATTGGAAGTGGTAGAGGAGTTTTCAAAAGTAAGGGACAGGGTAAACACTCCACAAAAATGGAATTCTGCTGGCCTAGAGACTTCTTGGGAAACTCTCTGTGAGGTTGGGCACTTGAAATATATGTTGTTGTCAGGAGCTTTAGCTTCCTTTCTAGTGAGACCATAAAAGCTGGGTCTGCATCTATGTGACCTGGTGGACATTGTTTCTTTTTTTCCCAATGAACATGAGGCAGCATTGCTGAATTCTCGCTTTGTAGGTAAACTGTTGCCCCTGGGGGCTAAATGTCTCCCCATGTGGACTGTGAAGCCATATGGTCATCCTCTATTTTCGTGGTGTTTTTTGCTGCTGCACTGGAAGTTTGGTACTTGCTTCACGAAATACAAGGAGTTTAAATGGAACACAGTACGGGAGGGAGTTCTGTCACGTGTGGTGAGTCAGGGTCTGCAGGAGAATACAAGAACCAGGCTTCTATCCCACATAACTTGCCCCCTTGACTATAGCAACCTGATTTTGAACAGCGTCCTGAAACCTCTCCATATAACAAGATGCCTTTACATATAAGGGTCTGCTGGTTTGACCATGTCAGTGACAAGCCATTTGGAAGCCAATGGCAGATCCACATGGCCCCACCACAGATGTTTTATCACACACCTGCCCACCATTGCTCTAGGCCCACTACTCAGCAGGATCCAACTTTCTGGCATCTCTGTTAAACACCATTTTAATGAAAACCAGTCAATCAAGGCACTGTCTGGTATACTCATTGTTGGAAAAAGTATAAACGGCAGCCATACCCCAGAGAAAAACCCCAACATGGCGCCTAAGGACTTCTTCTTCCTACCTTCTTCTTTTCTGAAGTGGAGCGAAAAGTTCCCGCCCGGGTGAACTCTCCCACTGGTGCCAATTTCAAATCTCCCTGGCGGGGAACCTTAGCCCCAATGAGAACTAACTCCTGGGCTCCGGAGCTGATATCTGAAAGAACTTGCCAATAAACGGGTTGCCTGCCATTTATCTAAGTCCTTTCATCTCCTCCATAGTTCTATATAAGCACACAGCTTTTTGCAATAAAATTGGAATTCTCCCGGCGAAGTGCCTTTGAGTGGGGAGTTCTTTCATTCTGGTGCCCCGTTTGAGGATACGGGTGAGCTCTTTCCAACAAGAGCCCCGTCCCCCGTTCCGCCCAGACACTCCGTCCTGGTCCGCTCTTTTCAGACGCCAGCTTCCTGCACTCACCACTGATCTGATATATGTAAGCTTCCCCTGACCCCGGCTCGCCAACTTCCTTCGGGCTACCGCTAGTTTTGTGACCCTGATCGTCCAGCACACTCTAGACGCCCGGTAGGGGAGAGGGAATTCCTCCCACCAAGACCTTTACTGGTCACAGTGGACCCTCTAGTGATCCGTTTCCCTTTGGGGCATGAGGGTTCTGAGTTTACACGAGAGGCTCTGTGGTTTTTCCTCCTTTGCTGCCACTGCTGCTGCCGGCTAGATTTGCTGTTTCCTGCAGGGCTGCTGTGTCTGGCTGAAGCTGCCTCTCTGCTCAGGGAAAACTGAACTCCCGTCCTAGAACTGCATTCTGCTGGAGCTGGAGTTCTGTTTTCATTACTGACTTCTTCAGCTGCGTTCGAAAACTTTCCTGATGTCAGGTTGCCCATGGCTCCAAACCCATTGGGTCTTCCAGATCGCACTTCACTGGTGACGACCAGGTAGTACCCTCTGTATTTCCTCGCGACAGCTGGTCATTTTGGGGACACCCACGTGACCCCCATTCGCCCTGAATTTCCTGGAAGCCGTTCCAGCTCGGGTTTTCTCTTTGTCTCTCTCGCTTACTCTTATTCTCTCTCTCTCTCTCTCACTCTCTCTCTCTCTCTCTCTCTCTCTCTCTTTTCCATCTCTCCCTGTGACAATGGGCACCTCTTCATCTGTACCTGAAGCCTCACCACTCAAATGTTTAATAAAAAATCTGGCCACACTCTCCCTCACACCAGACATCAAGCCCAAACTTTTAATTAAATTCTGTACCCAAGATTGGCCTCCATATCCACTGGATAATGGCAATCATTGGCCTCCAGAAGGCTCCTTAGATCCAAACCTCCCCTGGGACCCTTTTAACTACTGCCAGCGTCTGGAAAGTGGAGGGAGATTCCCTGCATTGAAGGTATTAGCCTTCCCACACAGCACCTTGTCTCTGCTCCTCCTGCCCTCCCCGTCAGGTCCTCCTTGCTTGCAATCCCCTCTCTTTCCCTACTTCTACTTCTGACTTCACAGATTCTTCCTCATTCAACCCAGCAGATGAACCCCCACCTTCTCCCCAGCCCCATCTGCCCCTTCTCTTCTGCAATACCCTCCTCATCCTCTGCCTGATTCCATGGATCCTCAGCCTTCCATTTTATCCCCCTCCCCTCCGTCCTCTTCTGCCTGCTCCACTTCCTCCGCTTCCAAAGAGACACTCCCTTCCCCTCCCTCTCCTTCCTGTCCTCCGCCTGCCTCTCTCAGTCCTCCTTTTACCAGGTCTAAAGGACTCCTTCCCACCCCTAAGACAATCGCACCCCTTCGTGAGGTAGCTGGTCCCGAGGGTGTCATCAGAGTCCACGTGCCCTTCTCCAGGTCAGACATTACTCAGCTAGAGAGCAAGTTAGGCTCAATCACCACTAAACCCACCACTTACATTCGGGAGTTTCAATGGGTCCTGCAAGCATATAGCCTCACTCATCATGACATATACATGCTCTTGGCCAATACACTTCTCCCCGAGGAAAGGCAATGGGTCTGGGAGCTAGCCCAAGCCCATGCTGATGAAAATCATAGGACCAATCCTGACCACCCCACGGGCTCTCATGCTGTCCCAGAGCAGGAACCCTATGGGATTACAACACCCCTGAAGGCTTACAGACTCATGACCTTTTTACATCCTGCCTCTTGGCGGGCCTGAAAAAGGCGACCCACAAGGCTGTTAACTTTAAAAATGTGCAGGAGGTCATTCAAAGGAAGGAGGAAACACCTTCAGAATTCCTGGATAGACTAACCAAGGCCCTTCAACACTGCACATAACTCGACCCAGAAACCCCTGATGGCCGTCATCTCTTAATGACATATGTTCTGGCCCAAAAATACTCTGACATTAAAGCCAAGCTTAAAAAGCTTGAACAGGGCCCTGCTACTCCTCAGACCGAAATCCTCGCTGTCTCTTTAAAGGTTTTTCATGGTAGAGAGGATGAAAGTGAATGCCGTAGGCAGAGAGCTGAAAATGACAAATTCCAAATGTTGGCCCAGGTCCTTCAGAGAAGGCCATCACCACGCCGTCCCAATGTGACACCCCCTGGAGCTTGCTTCAAATGTGGTAAGGATTGTCCTTCGCCGAGAACACCCTACAACCCCTGCCCAACATGCCATCAAAGGAGACACTGGGGGGCAGACTGCCCAACAACCCGGAAGGGAGGTTGGTCAGCCACCCGGCAACCCCAGCCTCTCCTGGGCTTGGCAGAGGAGGAATGATGGAGCCCTGGGCCTTCCCTCCAGACTATTACCATCAAGAATCAAGAACCTAGGGTCACCTTCCTGGTGGATGGACGCTTCATTACCTTCCTTTTGGATACTGGTGCCACTTTTTCGGTCTTGAGGGAGTATTGGGGTTCTACCACACCCTCAAAAACTCCTATTGTCGTGGTAGGAGGTAAACAAATTTTCCCTCAAAATCCCTTTTGTCCTTCACTCACTCCTTTCTCGTTATGAGCCATTGCCCCATTCCCCTTCTGGAAAGGGACATACTCTCACTATTAAAAGTCACCATTCACATATCACCCCACACCTCTCCTACCTCTCAATTCCTCATGATGTTCCTAGGGGCAGATACACCACCTCCATGCACTCTCCCACGACTATCTAAACCAGTTAACCCTGAGTTTTGGAACACAACTACACCCTTTATGGCTAAATGCAGTCCTATTCATATTGTCTTACTGGACCCTTCAAGATATATTAGTCAACCATGATATCCACTCACAACCACAGCCTTCCTCGGATTAGAAGCCATCATTCAGGATTTATAATGAAAGGGGTATCTTAGGCCTACACACTCTCCTTTCAACACCCCCATTCTGGCAGTTAAGAAACCTAACGTGTCCTACAGGCTGGTTCTAGACCTTCCCCTTGTCTACTCCTCTGTGGTCCCCATCCACCCGCTAGTGTCCAACCCTTAAACCCTCCTCTCTCAGATCCCTGCCACTACTACCCACTTCTTGGTTCTAAATTTGAAACATGCATTCTTTTCTATTCCCTTGTTCTCAGAATCTCAGGATATCTTTGCTTTTACTTGCACTGACTCTCACACCCGCCATTCTCATCAGCTTACCTGGACTGTCCTCCCTCAGGGATTCAGGGATAGCACCCATCTCTTTGGCCAAGTTCTTGCCCAGGACCTCACATCCTTTCACCCGACCTGTCCTGACTCTACTCTCCTTCAATATGTCGATGACCTTCTTCTATGTTGTCCCTCTGGGAACACTCTCAATCCCACACTGCTCAGCTTCTTAATTTCCTAGCAGACAAGGGAAATAGGAAGTCTCCCCACAAGGCCCAGGTTTCCCAGTCTTCTGTCACCTTTCTTGGTTTTTGCCTTACACCCAGAAAAAAGGAAATAACACTGGATAGGAGGCAACTCCTCTCTGATCTTCCAGTGCCCCATACAAAAGCCAAAATACTATCATTCCTAGGACTAGCAGGTTATTTTAGGGCCTGGATCCCAAATTATTCTCTTCTATACAAATCCTGTATGAACTAGCAAAGCGACCCCCTAGTGAATCTCTTGCCTCCTCCCCAAACTACCACTTGCGCAGGCTTCAGCAACTTGTCTTAAAGGCACTTGCCCTTCACCTACCTGATCTTTCAAGACCATTTCATGTATATGTCCATGAAAAAGGGAGGCAAGAACTTGGGGTCTTAGGTCAAAACTATGGGCCTACATTTGCACATGTGGCATATTTGTCCAAGCAAATTGACCCTACCATCCGTGAGTGGGCCCCTTGCTTAAGAGCTCTGGCTGCTGGACAAATTTTACACAAAGAAGCCTCTAAGCTTACTTTTGGGGCCCCTTTAACTATCCACTCCCCACATCACTTGAAGGATCTTTTAGCTTATAAGGGCTTTCAAACCCTTCCTCCATCCAGAGTTCTGTCACTCCTCACTTCCTTTCTGGAAAACCCTAATATTACTTTCCTCCCCTGCTCTGCACAGAACCCTGCCTCACTGCTCTCAATGACTCCCATGTCTAACACACCAACTCATAATTGGTTGGAAACCTTAGATGATTTCCTCCCCTGTCATTCTTCCATTTCTGAGAGACTACTAGCCAAGCCTGACCTTATCTGGTTTACTGATGGCAGTTCCTTTAGGCAGAATTGCACTCATTACTTTGGATACACTGTAGTTTCAGCCACTGAGATTATAGAGGCCAAAGCTCTGACTTCAGGAACTACCAACCAGCAGTCTGAACTTATAGTAGCCACTCGTGCCTGCCTTCTAGCACAAGGCAAATCCCTCACCCTCTAAACTGATTCAAAATATGTCTTCCATATCTTATCCCATGCTGCAATATGAAAGGAGCGAGGCCTACTTACCACCAAAGGTAATGTGATCACTAATTCGGCTCTTATAACCAAGCTGATAAAGGCCTCCCACTTACGCACCCAGGTGGAAGTTGTCCATTGTAGGTCTAATTAGAAGGACGTCTCTCTTATCACTGAGGGCAATGCCAAAGCTGACCAGGCGGAACAAATGGCTGCTACCACTTCCAATGATGGACCCCCTGGGGGACATATAATGGCCACTTTAGACAGCTCATCTGAAGCCCCTACTTCTTCCAGTAAGTACAAGGATCTCTTCAAGTTCCTTCATACTCTATTCCTTTCCAATTCTCAGTCTTTGACCCTCTTTTTACAGAGCTTCTTCTCTCTCACCCTCTCTGACAAAGCCATGCTACAGAATATAGCCTCTAATTGTCAGATCTGTCAGTGGACCAACACTTATACTCCTTTAAGGCCCAAACCTTTTCCTTCCCACCAAGCCCGGGGACACATTCCCACTGCTGACTGGCAGGTAGACTTCACCAACATGCTCACAGTATGGCGCACTAAATACCTCCTTGTCTTTGTGGACACTTTCTCTGGTTGGATTGAGGCATTTCCCACTTCCAATAAAACGGCTTCCACTGTAGCTTTAATCTTACTGACAGACATCATCCCCAGGTTTGGTATGCCCACTTCTCTACAATATGACAATGGCCCTGAGTTTATTTCTAGGATCACACAAAAGGTCTCTCAAGCCCTCTCCTTCAAGTGGCATTTCAACTGTCCATATTTCCCCCAGGCTTCAGGGAAAGTGGAAAGGGTAAATCGTACTCTAAAGGAAGTCCTTACCAAATTGACAATGGAATTAAACATAGACTGGTTCAAACTCCTTTTCTTGGCTTTGCTTCGAATCAGAGCTCTCCCTAAGAAACCATCTTTACTGTCTCCTTTTGAGATAATGTATGGAAGACCTCTTATACCCCCTGGGTTGGTCATTTCACAAGGACCTCTCACCCGAGATTTGTCTTTGCCTCTTTTGTATCATCTCTGCTCCGAACTCTGGAAATATCAGGACTGGCTTCATCCGGACCCAGTGTCCTCTCCAAACACTCCTCCCTTAACACCTGGGAGTCTAGTATATTATAATACCCCAGAGGAGAAAGGGACTCTTGCCCCAAAATGGGAAGGCCCCTATCCTGTCATTCTCTGTACCCCCACTGCCGCCAAACTCTCCTTACCAGACAACCGTCTAACTCCCTGGATTCACATTTCTAGGTTGAAGCCATATCACCAGGAGGCCCCACCTGCTGACGACAGGACCAACCCAGAGGAACTCCAAGAATCACCTCCTGAACCTCCCATTAACTCCTGCTCTCCACACTCATCTCAGCCATTTAAGTTGCGGCTCACACGGTGTTCCATGCAGCCCAATTCCTCTTAAAAAAGTCACAATGGGCTCTCTCAACACCCTAATCTTCTGTAACTGCTTGTTTTTTGTGCTCTGCTTATTTTCTGTGCTCTATCGGGACTGGTCTTTACCCTCCTCTCCTACCATGTATTTATTCACTCTTCAGGAACGATACTCAGAACATGGCATGTAGAAGGTCCGTGCAGTGGATGCAACTACTTGCTTCATCCACAACTGCACCTCTATTTCCCTAAAATTGTCACCTTCAAGGACCTTCGTCCCTGGTAGCTGGAACTGGCTTTTCATTTGCTTCCTTTTTGATCAAACAAAAGACTATTGTCATTGGTGGCCTGAGATATATAATGGGTGCCCCTATTGGTCATGCAGGTTCCATGATGAACATGGTAGCTATTCTTACCACTCACTTGGTTACCCAAAAGGGTGGACATCTAGTTACCTAAAGTGGCATAAAGGCTCTTCATCTGATAACAATGGATGGTATACTTTAGATATACCTGACCCCAAGGCCAAACGTTGGGGCTATGTTGAGTTTGCTGTCTATGCTCGGACAACCTCAGCCAGACGCACAATGTGGATGACTGTTGGCAGCACCCTGATTATGCCACCTAAGGCAACCATCCAGGTAGTCGAACACATTAAGGAGTCAGAATCAAAACTTCGAGATCTTATCCATAGCTCATCCAAAAAGGATTCAGACCCTTCAACCCCCTCAGGTCCCCCTGACACATGGCTCAATTTGTTACACCAAACTCTTCAATTATTAAAATCCACCCCTCTTTCTGTGCCTCCTTCTCAGTGCTTTCTCTGTTCTTCAATTAGTCGTCCACTTCTAGCAGCGGTCCCATTAGCGGCAGGAAATATTTCAGCAAAAACCTACAATTTCTCTAAGAAAGGACAACCCCTACATGTGACACGTATCCCACTGTGGGAAAGTTATTCCACCAATGCTTTATTTGCTTTCAACTGTTTCCACCTGCCAATAATGAATCCTTTACCAATTTGTTCCTTGAGCTTAAGCACCCAATCGAGCCCTGCGTTTATGCAACCTGGAAATTTCCTCTGGTGTAATGGATCTTTAAGTACCTCAACGATCAATGTCTCTGGCACCTGTTTCTTGGTTACTGTAGTTCCTCAGCTGCCTTTGTATACTCCCACCGAATTCCGACAGTTGGCCCTACCTTCCCGAACCCGTAGGGCAGTCTTTCTGCCGGTTCTTGTAGGCCTCACTTTAACAACCTCAGTGGCGGGTCTCGGACTCTCTGGTGGAGCTATAGGTCATGTTCTATGGGCATCCAATGACCTGCAACAAAAACTGCAGGAAGCACTCGATACCACTGCTGAGTCTCTGGGCTCCTTGCAGTGCCAGGTTACTTCATTGGCACAAGTGGCTTTACAGAACCAAAGGGCAATTGATCTTCTCACTGCAGAAAAAGTGGGTACATGCCTATTCCTCAGAGAGGAATGTTGCTCTTATGTTAATGAATCTGGGCTGATAGAAAAAAATGTTGTTAAATTGCAGAAATTTTTGACCAAATTGCTCAAACCTAGCTCCTCCAATCCCATAACAGGGTTCTTCCAATCGAATCTTGCCATGTACTTACTACCTATCTTGGGGCCCCTTATTGGGATGCTCCCTTTTTTTGCTCTCTTGCCATGCATAATGAAGTTCCTTCAAACCCAACTGCAAAAAATTTCTAATCAAAATTTCAACCAGCTTTTGCTTAGGCACTACCATCCTCTGATGACCGATGAACCCCTAACATCTCCAACAGAACAGTTCACTCAGTGATGAAGCTCACTACCAGGCACGATGGAATGCAACGTACATCAGACAGCGGGAGGCAACGAGCTTGGAGAACCTCTTAATCTGCCATCCTGGATTCATGAGTCTTTATGACCTTCTAAGCTTCCTCATGGCCCTTGGCCTCTTCTATGTCAGTCCCCAAACATGGAACTTCTGCCAAAAATTGACCTTTGCTTTAATTTTTATCTTCATTCTGTTTTTATTTGCTCTGATCTTCTTCAAGTGCTGGTGACGCCATGACCAGGCAACGCTTCCAGTATTTCCTAGAGTCTCTGTTACAGGACCAGTAGCTGATACCAACAATCTCCTCCATCCAGGACTGGTTTCATGCCATCGACAACTTGTGGCATCAGGGAACTTTCATAGACTTTACCCCTTCTGAAGTAGCTATCTATACCACTGGCTTTTATTTCTGGCTGCCATGATATCCCCTGACCTGGCCCCCGAGCATTTGTCCACTTCCCTTTCTAGGCCCCACAGCACCCCCACACAGCAGGCAGCAGCCAGAAATGACAAACAATGCCCCACTTTCTAAGAAAACAAAAAGGGAGGAATGTTAGGAAAAGTATAAATGGCAGCCATACCCCAGAGAAAAACCCCAACATGGCACCTAAGGACTTCTTCTTCGTACCTTCTTCTTTTCTGCAGTGGCGTTAAAAGTCCCCGCCCTTGTTAACTCTGCAGCCAGCGCCAATTTCAAATCTCACTGGTGGGGAACCTTAGCCCCAATGAGAATTAATTCCTGGGCTCCGGAGCTGATATCTGAAAAAACTTATTCTCAGAACATGAGACCAAATCACAAACCCACAACCACACCCACAAAGGCACCTCCTTCCCCCAAGTAGGTCTGTGACTATTCGGAGTGTTCTCTGACTGCTGGGCCATACTATGTTCCTCCGAAATGGCCTGTCTTGTCTCAGATCTGGTCTCCTTGGTCAACTCTGTGAAGTTGACAGGAACCAGTGGTGAGCCACTACCTTCTTTCTCAGGAAAGGCCCCTCTTCAGAGCTCTCCTGGCATTTGGACATCTTCAAATCAGTAGGTACCAAGAAAGACTGACCCTCTCCTTGGTAAATCCAAACAAGTGAGACAACTGGGACTGGGACTGGGACTGGCTCGGGGTGCCTGGCTTCCTGGATCCCAAGTTCAGAGAGTTCCAACACCAAGGAAGTGAGGTGAGGTCACTTCCTTCAGGAACTGAATGAGGTCACTGCCTTGGCAACCACTTTGTTTTAGCAGTTGCTTCTTATGGTCCCTTTAGATGGAGGCTGCCCCTACTTCCTGTGACCCTTTCATAAGTTAGAATGGGATATAATCCATAGGCTCTCAGGAACAGCTCTCCAAAAGGCCTGGTTTGGTCCGTCTCCTCTACATTAAGAAGACAGAGGCTGATTCAGACACCAAACTTCATCCTACCAGGTTGTTTTCCATGGAAGATGACTTTTGCTCTCTCAGGTCCTTCATAGCTGCCTACATCTTCTCCAGGGATCATTTCTGCACATACCTTTGAGGTTCTCATCAGGTGGAAGATCCCATACATTCCTGTATTGTAAGACCAACACTGTCATTGCTTTTATGTAAAGTTAGATTGAGGGAACAGTGTATGGTTAGTGTTAATAACATTTTCAATTTTGATTAGGAACCATTCTTCTCGATGAACAATGGTATTGGGAACCTGTGATATTTATAAGAATATAGAGGTGAAATATATGAACGAAAAGAGAAATCTAAGTAAGATTTGAAGCCCAGAAGGTCATTGGGTTCTTGATTGGGATACTTAGCATTGAATTACGTTCTGCACAGATGTCTCAGATAAATCGATATACAATGGCATAGGACCTTGTACCTTGGATGATTGAATGTAGAAGAGAACATCCAGTCAAAAAGGGATAGTCGGTAGGATTAGGAAGACAGTAGGTAGGTTTAGGAAGAAGACTGAATATAGGATTTGGACCAAAGTTTTTTAGCAATAGGGTTTCGGTTAGAGAGTGAATGTTAGGGATAGCACATGTGAAGATTCAGTCACAATGATGAACTGAGGAAAATATGTAGGAAAGCAGATATCAATAGACACATTACAAAATCATTCAAAGTGTAAAGTGAGTGACAGCTTTAGACGTATTCAAAGGGTTGAGTTTGAATATATAATCTTTGGAAGAAACAAATATGTAGTCACCAATAGGATTTTCATTTGAGATCATTAGGCAACCTGGACATGGATGTGTTTAGTAATCCAGGATCACTTTCCATTTAGGTATGGTACAATCATAAGTGAGAACTTTGCTTTTTCTGTTCAGAATATTACTGTGATAAAATGTATATGTAGATCAGGTTACATGTATTTGTTCCACCATTTCTGGGAGCAATATTTTGAAGACGTATAAATTAGTATTGGGGATACAAAGAGGTGTACCCTGTGTCTATGAATATAGAGATAATACATGAATAGACCATACTGTGAATAAATAATATAACTGGTTCCACTTTAAATAATGGATTGAATTGATATCTGTAACTAAGTAAGAAATCTTATATTGATATACAATCATTCTTTCCAACCACTTATACATTTAAAGGTGATATTAGGGTTATGGTTTATCATGACGGGTGTTTTGCTTCAAATATGATAAAGGAAATAGAAAATAATGTGTTTGGAAAGAAGTCTCATGAAAAGAGCAGTCAAGAAACATGGAGGAATACATGGGTTCTGAAGCAGGAAGTGATTTGAAGTTAAACAAATGCGTATAAATTTGCTAAATTGTGGATGAAATATTTATATATCCATTGATGTGCATAAACTGAAGAAATAGTAATGTTCCAGTGTTGAATAAAAATGAACGTCAAAATGAACATCATGTCCCATAGGAATCTAATCTACTTGCATTGATGTTAAACTCGTGTCAGTTACTGTAGAAATATTATGATTTGGCTTTTTTTTTTTGGTGTTATAATACAATTTATTTTAGTACTAGCATGCCACAGAATGTAGAGGAAGGAACAATGGATTATTATTATCATTGTGATAATTTAAGGTTTTATATCACATTAAGCTATAATATGGCATAATATATCTTATGAATTAGAGAAAAATTTTTTTAAAAAACCTATTATTTAAGGACCATATGCACTGACAATTTAAATGGCTTTCTCGTGATTTCAATTTCTATCAATTGTGTATTAATTGCCAAATATTTATTTTAGTACTTTTCATATTCATAATTGATATAAAGTCAATTGTTTAATTCTTCTTGTAAGTAGTTACATATTACAGCAGGGACATTATTAATAATTCTAAATCTTTATAAGAAAAATGATACAAAGTTATTTTCATGCAAAATTAAGAATAATTGCCTTCTCTGAATGTTTGATTGTTAATACATATAACAAAGAGCTTTTGATGAGTCTCTTCCCCAGTAAAACATAAAATGCAAAGATATAGTTGGGTATGTATGTCCAAATAAAGATAAGAAAAAATACACATTATTAGCTAGAAACAATTAAATAAAAGATGAAAAGAAAAATCCAATACATTGTACAAACTTGTCAGATGACGTAGTATTCTGGAAGAATAGCCTAAGGCTAGAAATGGTCCATGACAAAATATTAACTAAAAAAATGAAATATGAAAAATATAGGAAATGCTATGAATTTTTCATGAAGGTAGGTGAATTATCCTTTAATCTCATTTTATGTGCATTTTCAAAAGCCAAATTTCTGGTAAAATAAATTTGTGATAGTTACAACTACACAAAACAAAGTTTCTGCTTAGCAAAATGAATGCATCTCAACCCTTTTTTAGCTGATTTCTTCCCACTCAATTTTAAACCTTTATTTATTTATTTATTTTTATTGGTTGTTCAAAACATTACAAAGCTCATGATATATCATCTTTGATACATTTTTCTCATTTGGTTTATGAACTCCCATTTTTTCCCCAACTAAGAATTGCAGAAACACATTGCTTACACATTCACATTTTTACATAATGGCATATTAGTGACTGTTGTATTCTTCTACCTTTCCTATCCCCTACTATCCACCCTCCCCTGCCCTCCCATCTTCCCTCTCTACCTCATGTGCTTTTGTTTAATTCTCTCCATTATTTCCGCCCCATTTCCCCTCACAACCTATTATGTGTAATTTTGTGTATCATTGAGGGTATTCTACCATTTCCATATGCTTTCTCTTCTCTCTCCCTTTCTCTCCCCCCACACGTCTTTGTATAATGTTAATCTTTTCCTCATGCTCTTCCTCCCTTTCTGTTCTTAGTTGCTCTCTTTATATCAAAGAAGACATTTGGCATTTGTTTTTTTAAGGATTGGCTAGCTTTGCTTAGCATATTCTGCTCTAATGCCATACATTTCACTGCAAATTCTATGATTTTGTAATTTTTTAGTGCTGCGTAATACTCCATTGTGTGTAGATTCCACATTTTTTTTTATCCATTCATCTATTGAAGGGCATCTAAGTTGGTTCCACAGTCTAGCTGTTGTGAATTGTCCCGCTATGATCATTGATGTGGCAGTATCCCAATAGTACGCTGTTTTAAGATCCTCAGGGAATAGTCCAAGAAGTGTGATAGCTTGGTCAAATGGTGGATCCATTCCCAGCTTTCCCAGGAATCTCCATACTGCTTTCCAAATTGGCTGCACCAATTTGCAGTCCCACCAGCAGTGTACAAGTGTCCCCTTTTCCCCACATCCTCGCCAACACTTACTGTTGTTTGACTTCCTAATGGCTGCCGATCTTACTGGAGTGAGATGGTATCCTAGGGTGGTTTTGATTTGCATTTCTCTGACTGCTAGAGATGGTGAGCATTTTTTCATGTACTTGTTGATTGATTGTATGTCCTCCTCTGTGAAGTGTCTGTTCAGGTCCTTGGCCCATTTGTTGATTGGGTTATTTGTTACCTTACTTTTTAATTTTTTGAGTTCTTTGTATATTTTGGATATTAGGGCTTTATCTGAAGTGAGAGGGATAAAAATTTGTTCCCAGGATGTAGGTTCTCTATTTACCTCTCTTATTGTTTCTCTTGCTGAGAAAAAAAAAAAACTTTTAGTTTAAGTAAGTCCCATTAATTTATTCTTGTTATTAACTCTTGGGCTATGGGTGTCCTATTAAGGAATTTGGAGCCCGATCCCACAGTATGTAGATCGTAGCCAACTTTTTCTTCTATCAGATGCAGTGTCTCTGATTTGATATCTAGCTCCTTGATCCATTTTGAGTTAACTTCCTTGCTTGGCGAGAGAAAGGGATTCAGTGTCATTTTGTTGCATATCGATTTCCAATTTTTCTAGCACCATTTGTCCTTCGTATATTGCAGGTTTTTAGCCCCTTTTATCAAATATAAGAAAGTTGTAATTTTGTGGAATGGTTTCTGTGTCCTGTATTCTGTACCATTGGTCCACCTGCCTGTTTTGGTACCAGTACCATGCTGTTTTTGTTACTATTGCTTTGTAGTACAGTTTGAAGTCTGGTATCGCTATACCTCCAGATTCAAACATCCTGCTTAGAATTGCTGTTGCTATTCTGGGTCTTTTGTTTTTCCATATGAATTTCATGATTGCTTTATCTTTTCTACAAGAAATGTCATTGGGATTTTTATTGGCATCAATTTAAACCTGTAGAGAATTTGGGTAATATCGCCATTTTGATGATGCTAGTTCTGCCTATCCATGAATTGGGTATATTTTTCCATATTCTAAGATCTTCTTCTATCTCTTTATGTTCCTGTAGTTTTCATTTATAAATCTTTCACCTCTTTTGTTAGGTTGATTCCCAACTATATAATTGTTTTTCCAATTATCTTATTTTCTTTGAGGATATTTTGAATGGAGTGGTTTTCCTCATTTCCGTTTCAGAAGTTTTGCTGCTGATATACAGGAATGCCTTTGATTTATGCGTGTTGATTGTATATCTTGCCACTTTGCTGAATTTATTTATTAACTCTAGCAGTTCCTCTGTAGACCCTTTTGGGTCTGTTAAATATATTATCATGTCATCCGCAAATAGCGATAATTTAAGTTCTTCTTTTCCTAGTTTTATGCCTTTAATTTCTTTTGTCTGTCTAATTGCTATGCTTAGTATTTCAAGAACTGAATTAAATAGAAGTGGTGATAGAGGGCATCCCTCTTGTTCCAGATTTTAGAGGGAATGCCTTCAGCTTTTCTCAATTTAGGATGATGCCAGCCTGAGGTTTAGCATATATAGCTTTTACAATCTTGAGGTAAGTTCCTGTTATCCCTAGTTTTTCTAGTGTTTTCAACATAAAGGGATGCTGAACTTTGTCGAATGTTTTTTCTGAATCTATCGATACGATCATATGGTTGTTGTCTTTAAGTCTATTGATGTGGTGAATAGCATTTATTGATTTCCGTATAATGAACCAGCCTTGCATCCCAGGGATGAATCCTACATGATCATGGTGCATAATTTTTTTGATATGCTTTTGTATTCGATTCACCAAGATTTTATTGAGAATTTTTGCATCCAAGTTTATTAGAGATATTGGTCTGTAGTTTTCTTTCTTTGAAGTGTCTTTGTCTGGTTTTGGGATCAGGGTGATATTGGCCTCATAGAATGAATTTGGAAGAGTTCCTTATTTTTCTATTTCTTGAAATAGCTTGGAAAGTATTGGTATTAATTCCTTTTTGAAGGTTTTGTAGATCTCTGCTGTATACCCATCCGGTCCATGGCTTTTTTTGGTTGGTAGTATTTTGATGGCTTCTTCTACTTCTTCCTTTGTTATTGGTCTGTTTAAATTGTGTGTGTCTTCCTGACTCAATCTGGGCAGATCGCATGACTTAAGAAGTTTATTGATATCTTCACTATCATCTATTTTATTGGAACATAGGGTTTCCATATACTTTCTAATTATCTTCTTATTTCTGTAGTGTCTGTTGTGATATTGCCTTTTTCATCCCGTATGTTAGTAATTTGAGTTCTCTCTTTTCTTCTTTTCCTTAGCATGGCTAAGGGCCTGCAAATCTTATTTATTTTTTCAAAGAACCAACTTTTAGTTTTATCAATATTTTCAATTTTTTTTTGTTTCAATTTCATTGATTTCTGCTCTAATTTTAATTATTTCTTGTCTTCTACTACATTTGCTGTTGTTTTGCTCTTCCATTTCTAGGTTTTTGAGGAGTAGTGTGAGTTCATTTATTTGCTGATTTTTCTTTTTTTTTTTTGAGGAAAGAACTCCAAGAAATAAATTTCCCTCTTAAAACTGCTTTCATTGTGTCCCATAGATTCCAGTATGTTGTGTCTGTATTGTCATTTGTCTCTACGAATTTTTTTATCTCCTCCTTTATGTCTTCTGTAAACCATTGATCATTCAGTAGCATGTTGTTCATTTTCCATGTGATGTAGGATTTTTCCTTCCTTCTTTTATCATTGATTTCGAGATTCATTCCATTATGATCAGATATTCTGCATGGTATTATCTCCACGACTTTATATTTACTAAGAATTGCCCTATGGCATAATATATGGTCTATCTTTGAGTAGGATCCATGTGCTGCTGAGAAGAACGTGTATCCACTTTTTGATGGTTGATATATTCTATATATGTCGGTGAAGTCTAGGTTACTGATTTTGCTGTTGAATTCTATAGTTTCTTTATTCAGTTTTTGTCTAGAGGATCTTTCTAATGGCTAGAGCGGTGTGTTGAAGTCACCCATAATTATTGTGTTGTAGTTTATTTGACTCTTGAACTTGAGGCGAGTTTGTTTTATGAGTGTTGCAGCTCAATTGTTTGGTGCATACAAATTGATAATGGTTATGCATTGTTGGTGCAAGGTTCCTTTTAACAGTATATAGTGTCCTTCTTTATCCCTTTTGATTAACGTAGGTTTGAAGTTGATTTTATTCGATATGAGTATGGCCACTCCTGCTTCCTTCCGAGGGTCATGTGAGTGGTATGATTTTTCCCAAACTTTTAATTTCAGCCTCTGTATGTCTTTACCTATCATATGAGTCTCCTGAAGGCAGCATATTGTTGGATTTTTTTTTTTTTTGATCAAGGTTACTAGCTTATGTCTCTTGATTGGTGAGTTTAGGCCATTAACATTTAAGGTTACAATTGAAATATGATTTCTACTTCCAGTCATGTTTGTTTGTTTGTTTGTTTATTTATTTATTTATTTATTTATTTATTTATTTTGGTTAGTTTTTACTTTTTGGTTATTTTCCTCTCCCTTTACTGAGATACCTCCTGCTGCTAGTTTCAGGCATTACTTTTCAAATCCTCTTCTTGTAGTATTTTGCTCAAAATGCTTTGCACTGCTGGTGTTCTGGCTGTGAATTCTTTTAGCTTTTGTTTATCGTGAAAGACTTAAATTTCATTGTCAAATCTGAAGCTTAATTTTGCTGGATACAGTATTCTTGGTTGGAATCCATTATTTTTGAGCATTTGAAATACTTTGTTCCAGGATCTTCTTGCTTTCAAAGTTTGTGATGAAAAAAATCAGTCGTTAACTTAATTGGTTTACCCCTGAATGTAACCTGCCTACTTTCTCTCGTAGCTTTTAATATTCTCTCTTTGTTCTGTATGTCCTTGTTCTGGCTATCTTCATAAATATTTGTCTTGGAGTTGGTCTATTATGGTTTTGAATGCTTGGGGTCCTGTAGGCTTCCAGGATTTGGCAATCCATTCCATCTTTCATCTCTGGGAAATTTTCTAGAATTATTTCATTTAATATGTTGTCCATTCCTTTGGTTTGAATCTCTATGCCTTTTTCTATCCCGATGACTCTCAAATTTGTTTTTTTTTATGACATCCCATATCTCTTGAATAGATTGCTCATGGGATTTAAGCATCTTTTCTGTGTTTACTCTATTCTTTTCAAGTTGATAAACTTTGTCTTCATTATCTGACGTTCTAACTTCTACTTGATCTAGTCTATTTGTAATACTCTTTGTTTGAGTTTTTAATTTGGTTTATACTTTCCTGCATTTCTAGGATTACTGTTTGATATTTCTTTTTAATGTCTCTATCTCCTGGTAAAGCTCATTCTTTGCCATTTGAATTTGTTTGTTTATTTGATTTTCAAAATATACTTTTATTGCTTGGACTTGCTGCCTCATGTCTTCTCTAATATTCCTTTCCATCTGAGTTAGGTATGCCTTGAGTTTTTTCCCTATCCCTATTTCTGATGCTTCATGGTCCTCCTTTAGAATTTAGTTGTCCTGCATTTTTTGCACACCTTTTTTTCCCTTGTTTTTTCATGATGTTCACGTTACTTTTCAGCTCAATTTGATTGCTGTGTTTCTGCTTTCTTCAATAGATTTGTTTTGGTTTTATATATCTCTGTTGTCTCTCTTTTGTGTTTGTAGACTATGCCTGCAAAAGTGGATTCCACTTGGAAGGAATTCCGACAGCTGAGCTCCAGTGATGTCACCTGTCTGCTATGGCGGGCCCCAGGCTCCTTGCCGGGGTGTTTGAATGGGGGGATGGGACTGGACTGTCTCTGGTTGGTTTCACCTCCCGGTCGCTGGCGGGCAGGCGGTCTCCAGCCATCCAGTCGTGCAATCAGCGAATGGGCTGTCACCGGCGGGCGGGTGATCTCTAGCTGCCCAATTGCGCAGGCAGCCAGCGGGTGATTGGTTGCTGGTGGGCAAGCGTTCTCCAGCCTCCTAGTCACGCGTGTCTGTCCTCTGGTCCCCTGGTTTCCTCTGCGAGTCCTGATTTCCCCTGCTACACCAGATTTCCCCTGAGTGATGCCTCTTGGCAGCTCAAACTGTACTCTTTGCCTGCCGTTCCTTGGGTGTGGAGGGTGTCTATTGGGAACACTGGCACTCTATTGTTTTGATTTTTTCCGCTTGCCCCACCCATTGCGCTGGCTAGAAAAGTTTTGTTTTCACAGGTGATGGGAGGGGAAGTTGAAGGTCAGGTGCCACTAGTTTTCCCCCCGTCTTTATGAAGGCTTTCTCTGTAATCCCTCCCCCGGAAAGCCTAAGAGAGAATTTTTGCGAATTACCTGATGTATGGGAGATAAGCTGAGTAACACACACCTGTTTTGTTGTTGCAATCTGTCGGAGAGTGGTGGTGGATACTTCAGCTCTCCAAGATGGTGGCCGTTGGTTTCCTTGGTGGAGTTTCAGTTGTGGGGGATAGAACTGTAACACTTTCTTCCTCATTTGAAATCCCGAACTCAGCCCCGGGCTCAGTGGTGGGTGAGCCAGCCGGATTCCACAGAATCCGCAGCAACGTTTCTCCCTGCATGCTGGTAGCTTCACGGTGGAGGCCCGCCGTCTGTAGCCACGGCATGGGCCACACGGATCAGCCACCCCAGATCTTCGGTCACATAGTTGGCTCTTGTTTGAGACTCAATTACAGGACCTCGGTGGTGGAAATCATTCTTCTAGGTTCCAGGCACACCCATTTTTCTGTAAGATCCTAACAAGATACTTTTTCGTCATTCTAACTCCTTATTCACATGTGAAGTTGCGCAGTACAAAGGGTGTGATGCACTCTATTCATGGCCATCTTGCAATGTCAAAATATTAGGATTTCTATGCACCATTTACTGAAGATAGTTTTCAGTACTAGTAAACCAAAATGTTATTTCAGGTGGATGAATATTTCTGAGAATAATCTTTTGAAAAGTATATTATAAATCCACATACATGAATATGAATGAAATTTGGGAGTGCATAATAAGACACATATATTTCATATTTTGAAAAATCTGGAGGATATATATATATATATATATATATATATATATATATATATATATACAGACACACACAGAGAGACATTAAAAAGTAGCATTATATATGCCAATCGAAATTCATCATGAAATACATATCATCCACAGATTCAAAAATATTTATTTTACTGAACATGGATTTATGTATAATGCTATTTAAATAGGAGGATCACCCATAGGTTGAATTCTCAGTTCCAACAGCTTTTAGAAGGAGTGATATCTTCTCACAATTTCTATATGCCAAGTCAGCCACCTCACCAAAAATATACGTGTGATACCAGGTATGAATCTATATGTGCATATAAAACTACATGTGCTAAATAGGCTACAGAGAAAGGGAGACAGGAATTCACATATTTGTTAACTTTAAAAAAACATGGAGAATTCTTTCAACCAAATAATTGACTAGATTCATAACTCCTACCCTATATAATGCAAAAGGCAAGTCCAACTATACACGATGCCTCCGCTGAACTGCTTGTATTTCAATTCTGTTTGGGTTATTATTCTAGTCAGAGTTTAGTAGCGTAGGGGTTAGTGTGAGGGATTCACTATTTTGACTGGAAAATTATAAAATGAATCCAATGTGTATACAAATATGTGCTACAAAAAATTGTTCCCACTGTCATCCAGAACAATGGCTTGACATTACCTAGTCCCCAAGTAAGACAAAATTAGAGGAGAAGAGTTAGAAAATCTGTGAATACATATTTGGAATAGAATATGCTAAGGAGTTTCCAAAAGTAAGGGACAGGGTAAACACTCCACAAACTGGAGCTCTTCTGGCCTAAAGACTTCTTGTGGAACTGCCTCTGAGGTTGGGCACTTGAAACATATGTTGTTGTCAAGTGCTTTAGCTTCGTTTCTAGTGAGACCAATAAAGGTGGGTCTGCATCTATGTGATCTGGAGGACATGGTTTCTTATTTTCCACTGAACATGAGCAGCAGTGCTGAATTTGCTATTTGTAGCTAAACTGTGGCCCCTGGGGTCTAAGTGTCTCCCCGTGTGGACTGTGAAGCCATTTTGTGATCCTAAAGTTTTCATGGTGTTTCTTGCGGCTTCACTGGGAGTTTGGTATTTGCTTCACAAAATACAAAGAGGTCAACTGGGACACAGTGCTGGAGGGAGTTCTGTCACGTGTGGTGGGTCAGTTTCTGCAGGACAATGCACCAACCATGCTTCTATCCCACATAGCTTTCCCCATTGACCATAGCAACTTGATTCTGAAACTTTCCCTGAAACTTCTCAATATTACAAGATGCCTTTACATAGAAGGGACTGCTTGCTGCACCATGTCAGTCACAAGACATTTGGAAGCTAATGGCAGATCCACATGGGCCCACCACAAATGTTTTATCACACACCTGCCCACTACTGCTCTAGGCCAAGTACTCAGCAGGCTCCAATTTATTGGCATCTCTGTTCTACACCATTTTCATGAAACTCAGTCAATCAAGGCACTGTCTGGTATACTCATGATCAGCAACATTACATCCAAAGGTTCTCCAGTGCCACCTGGTCATGGGAATTTCAAAAATTTCTTGGTATTTATCTAGCCATTTTTGAAAGATGAAGTTGGAGGCACTGTACGTTTCAAATCAATCCAGAACCATTAAATTTTGAGGAAGCTCATGTCAATGAAAGCTATGGAGAATTCTCACAGGCAAGGCTTCCCAAAGATTGGCTAAATGGTCACGTGAATCCAGGCCCATTGAGGTCTACAATGTGAGGTCCATGTGTGTTTTGACTCTCAACTATGGCTGCCAAGTCTTTCAGAATAAAATCATGTGATATCTTGGCTGTGATTCCCAGTGCTTTGTGGAAATACAACCTGGGCATACATCTCAGTTTCCAAGGACGACTCTCATGCGTGAACTCATAACATCCCAACACAATTCATGGCAATACATCTCTGAGGTCAGTTCCAGAACTCAGTCTCTTAGGGTAATCACACCAGAGTTCATGTCAAGGTGGACCCAGTCATCTCTTCCAACCACCACACAAATGACCACAATTAAAACCAACACACTCCCACATGGCCCTCATGATCTTTCATATAAACACTCTTCATAACCTCTGGTTGAATGTTTCTATGAGGGGTGCAGACCAAGACAGTCTCCAAAATAATCTCCCTTGCCCCTAATGTGCCTAAAAACAGGGTGGCTTGGACACCCTTCCTGTGAACCTGGTGTGATCACATAGGCCTGCTGTTAATACTTCTCTGCTTCTCCAATTTGAGGACTACTGACTGTGGGGTTTAGATTCTTTGTCTGAATTGGAGACATGAGGAAACCCAAGCTCCTACGGGCTAGCCTCTGCAGGGCTTTGAAGAAATTATTTGACCCAAAGCATTCCTATTCTAACTTGATGTAGGTCTAGAACCTCACAAAGGAAGGGGAGAGACTTCATCCAGAATGACTGCTCTTTTGGCTATTTTGGTTTTGTATGCACACATGGGATCCTTCTTTAGATCCATCAGGTGCTGAGAATCTAAGCCTAAGCCTCACACAGGGCCAAAAGGCTGATTCAGACACATCCTTTCCAAAGGAATTAAGCAAAAAGCCTCAGGTGATGCCCATTCATTTCCATGTGAAAACAGTTTTTTTCAGGCTTCAAAAAGGGGTGGCCTGAGGCAAAGACCTTTCAGACATTCAGGGCAGCAGAACAATTGGTAATTAAAAGTCCCAAAGCAGGGTTTCTCCACTGAGACTCTCCTGATCACACTGATACCTGAGTTTTCTGAGATGCTCGCCATTCCCTTCAGCTATCCAGTACATGGCGATGTCACAGGGCTTGGAAGTGGTACATATATTGGACACAAAACCATGAGCCTATTCTGGAGAGTGGCCAGAATTCAGGAAGAAAGCAGAAACTTTGAAAGATACCAAGTGTTGCCCATCGATAAGGCAAGCTGAAATCCATTCATAAATTGGGCAGGATGAATGCTGGGAAGCTTTCAACTAGACAGGACATATCAATTGATGCATTCTCTTTTCTAATGTCTACAACCATGGACACCGTGGGATACACAGACATAGAAACACTCGCCTTGTCAAACGACTTACTCGAAACAGTCTACACCAAACCAAACATACCGACTTTCCTACCTATTCTGAGAACATGAGACAAATCCACAAACTCACACCCACACCCACAAAGGCACCTCCTTCCCCGAAGTAGGTCTGTGACTATCCAGAGTTTCTCTAATTGTGGACCATATTTTATTCCCACAAAATGGCCTGTCCTGTCTCAGATCTGGTCTCTTTGGTCAACATTTTGAACTGCTGAGGAGCCAGCGGTGATCCAATACCTGCTTTCTCAGTAAAGGTGACTTTTCAGAGCTTTCTGGCATTTGGCCATCCTCACATCAGTAGGTACCAAGAAAGACTAAATCTGTCCTTGGTAAATCCAAGCAAGTGAGACCCCTGGGAGTGGGACTGGGACTGGATTTTGGTGACTGGCTTCCTGGATCCCAAGTTCAGAGAGTTCTGTCACCAAGGTTGTGAGGTGAGGTCACTTCCTTCAGAAAGTGAATAAGGTCACTGCCTTGGCAACCACGTTGTCCTAACAGTTGCTTCAAAGAGTCCCATGAAATGGAGGCTGCCCCTACTTCCTGTGACACTTTCACAACTTAGAATGGTATATCAACCATTGGCACCCAGGAACAGCTCTCAACACAGGCCTGGTTGGGTCCTTCTTCTCTAAATTAAGAAGACAGAGGCTGATTCAGACACATTCCTTCATCCTGACCAAGTTTTTTACAATGAAAGATGACTTTTGCTCTCTCAGTTCCTACATAGCTGCCTACAACTTCTGCAGGGATCATTTTTGCATGGACCTTTGAGTTTCTCAGTAGTTGGAAGGAATCCTACATTTTTGTATTGTAAGACCATCTCTGTCCCTGCTCTTCTGTAAAGTTAGATGGAGGCAACAGTGTATGGTTAGGGTTAATAGCAGGTTTGATTTGGGTTAGGAATCATTCAGCTGGATGAATAATGGTATTGATGACCTGCGATAATTACAAGAATATATAGGTAAAATATAAGTATGAAAACAGAAATCTATGTAAGATTTAAAACCCAGAAGTGTATTAGGACCTTGATTGTGATACTTAGCTTTGATTTATTTTCTGCACAGATGTCTCAGGTACATCGATATACAATTGCATTGGACCTTGTGCCTTGGATGATTGATTGTCAAAGATAACTTCCAGTCAAAAAGTGATAGTCGGTAAGATTAAGAAGATAGTCGGTAGTTTAGAAAGGAGAGTGAGTATAGAATTTGCACCAAAAGTTCTTTAGCTATAGCTTTTCGGGTATAGAGTAAATGTAAATGTCAGCACATGTGAAGAGTCAGCCACAATGATGAACTGGGAAAAATATGTAGGAAAATAGATATCAATAGAGACATTAGGAAATCTGGCAAAGTATAGTCGTTAGTGAAAAGTTAGTAAAATAGGTAGTTGTCTCTTCATGTTTTTATGTATACTTAACTTCCCTCCCTGCCCTCCCCAAAGAAAGTATATAAGCCCTGTTTAAGCTGTTCTCAGGACTCTCTGCTCTATTGAAGTGAGCTCTGAGCCCCAGCATGCTGGACCACCAATAAACCCTTTGCTTTTGCATGAGACAGTTTCTTAGAGGTCTCTTCGCCTGACACTCATCCGACCTTTACATATGGAGGTTCCACCGAGTTCTGGCAGCAGCGGACGAGAGACCCCAACTGGCTCCTCAAGGGATTTGTAAGGCGCCTCTTTCTGGTGTCAGGTTTCAGGTTAGAGCTTGGCAAAATGGCTGTCAATGAAGAGTGTGAGCTCTCTCTCACGGTGGCTGACAGATGTGTCACAGAGCCACAGGCCACCACCCTGAGGGACACCCCAGAGGACTCTGAAAATCAAGGAACAATAGTCTCCTCAACTCAGTGATATTTTGTTTCAGATTCGGTATTGCCAGCCCATCAGGTATTGCCGGCTACTCAGTCCTCGTCTCAGTGTTGGACGTCCATTTCCTGTCTTTATTGTCTTGTCTTGTCTGTGTCATGTGTCGTTGCTTTTACTGTTTGTGCATTTTTCATTATGGAAAAGAGCACTTCAATGCCTCTGTCCCTGACCCTTGATCACTGGACCAAATTCGGCTTAAGGGCTCAGAATCTTTCTTTTTAAGTAAACCGCTGGACCTGGCAGACTCTCTGTGCCTCAGAGTGGCCCACCTTTGGATTCGGATGGCCCTTAGAAGGATTTTTCTAATTCTCACTAATTTAAAAAGTCAGAGATATTGTCTTTCAGGAAGGGCCACATAGCCATCCAGATCAAAAGCCATATATCTTAACCCGGCATTACCTCTGCAAATCTCCTCCATGGGTGAAGCCTTTCTTTGCCCCTGCCCCCGCTCCTAATCCTTCCCCCATGATCTCTCAAACCCTCTGCTCCTCCTCCTCCTCCACCCTCTTTTCTGCCTAAGTCACAAGATTTAACTCTACTGGACTCTCATCCCTCTCCTTATCCCTTGCCCTGGTCTCCCAACCCCCAACACCCTCTAAGTGATTCCCCTGCTGCTGACTCAGCCTCTCCGCCATTGGAGGAAGCTAAGCCAGCCCAGCACCCTCCAGAAAACTCCCCCTCGGCACACACAGCCTCTCCTCCCCTGGAGGAACCTGGCCCGGCTAAAGGAACTCACCATCAATGAAAGACTGAAAACCCTGGAACTCCCGTGATGCTCCCCCTCCGTCCCTATGTGCCAATGATTGATGATGGCCATGGGGAAAAATTGCAAGCCTACCAGTATTGGCCTTTCTCCTCTTCAGACCTATATAACTGGAAAAATAACAATCCCCCCTTTTAAGAGGACCCCACTCGTGTCTCAGGTGTGGTTGATTCATAGATGTTTTCACACCAGCCTACTTGGAATGACTGCCAACAACACCTAGGGACTCTCTTCATGACAGAGGAACAAAAGAGAATCCTCCTGGAAGCTAGAAAATAATATCCTCGGACCAGATGGGTGACTGACACCACTTCCCAACATATTCAACCCGCCTTTCCCTAGAATCGACAAAACTGGGACCCCAACACCTTTGAAGGTAGAGAGCATCTGTCCACTTATCTCCGGGCTCTAATAGCGGGTATCTTAGTGGCTGCTAGGCGACCAACTAATTTGGCCAAGGTAATAGAGTTTATTCAAGGGCCTGATGTATCTCCCTCTATGTTTCTAGAGAGAATTATGGAGGCATATAGGAGATATACTCCTTTTGATACTCAGGCAGAGGCTCAAAAGGCATCTGTCATGATGGCCTTTATTGGGCAAGCTGCCATGGATATTTAAAGAAAGTTACAACACTTAGATGGATTACAAGATATGACTTTGAGAGATTTAGTCAGAGAAGCCAAAAACGTATACTATACGAGAGAAACTGAGGAAGATAAGGAAGCAAAGGGTGGATAAAAGAAACAAAAGACAGACTAAGGAATTGACTCAGGTCCTGGTCACAACAACAAATAGGCCAGAAATAAGAAACATGGAGACAGGAAGGGATACTGGGCCCAAACTAGAGGCCACCCCTGGCCTCAGATCAATGTGCCTATTGTAAAGAAAAAGGACACTGGGCCAAAGAGAGCCCTAGAAAGAGACAGCCACGCCAGCCAGCCATCCTGACTCTGGAGGATGACTAAGAAAGTTGGGGATCAGATCCCCTCCCCGAGCTCAGGTTAACTTTTGAAGTGGAGGGCACCCCAGTAAACATTGAAGTGGATACAGGGGCAATATACTCAGCCATTAAGGCTCCATTTTGCCCTCTATCAAATAAAAGGTCTCTAATTCAAGGGGCTAATTGCAGTAAATATCGGGCTTGGACAACTAAGAGGACCTGGGACCAGGGGAAAGGAAAAATCCATCACTCCTTCCAAGTAATCCCAGAATGCCCGGCCCCATTGATAGGCAGAGTTCTGCTCACCAAGCTCCGGGCCAAAATAACTTTTAACCCTGAAGGCCCCCAAGTGGAATTTCTAAATCCTTCAGTAAAAACTCCTATATTCACAGCTCTAACTATGTCAGTAGATAATGTACATCAAATCACTCACCTTAGTTTAAAGAAACTACATTCATTTATGAAGGATCAAGAACAGAGTTTTCCACTAACCGACTCACAGTTAAAGGAAATAACTGAATGGTTAACAAAAGCCTGTCAGGTCCATCAAATGGTTAATTCTTATCCTTCCAAGCTTCCTACAGGAAAGCACCTATGAGGAACCAGACAAGGACAATTCTGGGAAGTGTACTTTACTGAAATAAAGCCAGCAAGTTATGGACTTAAATATCTCCTAGTCTTTGTAGATACATTTTCAGGATGGATTGAAGCCTTTCCCACCAAAAAAAAAAAAAAAAAAGAAAAGGAAAAAAAGAAAAAAAAAAGAAACAGTGCAAATTGTGGTGAAGAAGATCCTGGGAGATATTTTTCCAAGATACGGCCTGCCTAAAGTAATAGGGTGTGATAATGGACCGGCATTCATAACCCACATAAGTCAGGGGTTAGCCAGGACCTTGGGGATTTATTGAAAGTTACATTGTGCTTACAGACCCCCGAGTTCAGGACAGGCAGAATGAATGAATAGAAACATTAAAGAGACCATAACGAAATTAAGCTTAGAGACCGGCATAAAATATTGGACAATGCTCCTGCCTTATGAACTGTTTCATGCAAGAAATACTCCCTCTGTTTCTTTGTGTAACCTCACCCCCTATGAAATTTTCTATGGTGCCCCTCCTCCAGTAAGGGACCTAACCCCAACTCTAAGACCTAACGATTTCTTTCACACCCATTTGCTTTACAGACTTAAAGCTCTTGAAAGAACTCAGGATACCTGTGAAAACAGATGGGCACTGCCTAACAACCTGGGGACGAGAGGACTCCAAATCAACATCAATTAAGATACTTCTTCTATGTAAGACGACATCAGGTGTCATCCCTGGAACCCCGCTTGAAAGGACCATACCAGGTGTTACTTATAACACCTACAGCGGTAAAGGTAGACAGAATCATTTCCTGGATCCATACCTCTCATCTCAAGCCTGCGGCCTGTTGAGACTCTGGCTGGAAACTGGAAAAGACTGGTAACCCTTTCAAATTGTGTATTCGCCATGTGGATAAAGCTATAGACTCTCCCCTTGACCACCAGTAGTCCTAACCCTCATCAGCCCATTCAGCAGCGATGGCTGATCACAAATCCTACTGGAAAAGAATTATGGTCTATCTCGTATACAGCCCAATTAGGTAACTAGTGACCATCTCTCTACCCAGACATTTATTAGCTGGCTATACGTCTTTCCTATTGGGATATCCCTGATGAAGAGGATGCCACTAAAATTCCATTAAATCCCTTCCAAACCATAGACAATGGAAACAAACCTAATGGATGTAGGGACAAGTGAGCCAGATGCAGGTTGGCTAGCCTAGATTACTATGATTGCCTGGTGGACTATCAAAGCCACATGAAATCACGGCTGTGTGGGGGGAAAGCCGACTTCTTCTCTAAGTCATGGGGATGTGAGCATACAGGGACTGCCTGATGGATCTCAAGCTTCTCATCAAATTCTGTAGAGAAAAGGGAAAGAAAAGAGAAATTGGATGGAAATGGAAGGAGACCCTCATTGTTATACAAAATTACATATAAGAGGTTGTGAGGGGAATGGGAAAAAAAATAAGGAGAGAAATGAATTACAGTAGATGGGGTAGAGAGAGAAGATGGAAGGGGAGGGGAGGGGGGATAGTAGAGAATAGGAAAGGTAGCAGAATACAACAGTTACTATTATGGAATTATGTAAAAATGTGGATGTGTAACCAATGTGATTCTGCAATCTTTGTAATGTTTTGAATAACCAATAAAAAAATTCTGTACACAGCATTGGCCATATTACCAATTAGATAACCAAAACCGATGGCCCACAGTGGGGCCTCTAGGTCCTCAAATTCTGCGTGACATTTTTAACTTCTGCAAATGCTCAAAAGGGTGAAAGGAGATTCCCCTATGTGGAGGCCTTTTCCCTCCTTCGCTCACATCCTGACCTATGTTTCTCCAATAGATCCTCACCCTTAGCCTTCTGCTCCAGTCTCTCTGCTGTCACTATCACCTCAGCAACATGATTTCTCCCCTCCAATTACTAGATCAAAAATCCAAACCTCTGCCAGTTCTCAGACCATTGCCCAATTGCTGAGGTAGCAGGTAATGAAGTACCCCTCCACCAACTCCCTCCTCTCTTCTCCTATCAGTGTCCGCACCGGATCCCACCAGGTCCTCTTACCAGTTAACCCAAATCTCAAACCAGCTGAGGAGAGCCCTTAGACCCCTATCCAAGATGTAATGAAAATGGACTTAAAAGTTTCTTTGTCATCACTGAAAAAAGGTTACTCAGAATTTAAAGTCCCTTACAGCCTTTCAGTGATACTAACTCCAGTCTTCTCCTCTGCTCTACCTGTTCTACTGCTCAAGTTTTTTTTGCTAGGAAAATCCCAAACCCCTTTCCCATTATTCCTTTACATCTTTCCTTCCTCATTCTCAGATCTTCAGAACTGCTCTCAGCCCCACCTACCCCATCTGCCCCCTCTGTACCAGGCCCACGGAAAAGTCTTATCTGACCTTCTTCAGAAGTCTTCATCATGGCTGACTTTAGGACTTTCAGCAAAAGAGTCCCTATAAAAGACTTCAGAGTAGATAAAATTCCTCTTTACGTGTTGCCCTGTTCTACTTGGCCACTGGCTAAAAAATCTGCACTCCTAAGGTAGACACCCCCTTACTAGTTTTTCACAAAATATGTGTACAAGGCCTCTGGCCATGAGCTAGGGATTCACAGAGATGGCTACATTTCTAAGATACAGAAGTTACAAACTGGGCTCCATGGTAACAGCTGGCAGGGTGAAAATTAAAGGGAAGAAAGAGCTCTCCCTAACCCAGGTGTCCTTGAAAAGTTAACTTGCCAAGAACAGAGGAAAAAAACAGAAAAATAAACTGCTTTTTGTGAATTTCTGCAGACTGTGAACTTCTGCGCCCCTTCCTTTACATGTTGGGTACAAAATTCTGAAACTACCTAAACTTGGCTTTCAGGGGATTTATTGATTACAACAGAAGTAATGCCCTCTGAAACTGGTTGCAAACGAATATGACTGTTTCCCTGTCTTCGGTACTATCTTAGGCGCCTTGCCTTGTCTGTCCCTACAGCAGTATAATTCTATATACTTAAACATTTTTTATGTTTTCATGAAGTTGTCAACAGATATGATTAATTGTGTAATGGTGCAGATGTTTCCCAGAGTGCTTTATCCTGATGCATGTTCATTTGAAATTCAAATAGGGGGAAATAAAACCTGGTTCCACTGGGCACATATATCCCTCACTTTAGCCATCCTATTAGAAATAGGAGTTGCAGCAGAGGTGGGCACAAGAACCACTGCCTTGGTCCATGGGACACAACAAATGACACAATTAGAAGCAGCAATAGACCAAAACTTAAAGATATTAAAAACCTCCATCACAGCTTTGCAGAAATCTTTAACCTCTCTCTCTGAAGTTGTTTTACAGAACAGTCAAGGGTTGAACCTCCTCTTCATGAGAGAAGGGGGCCTTTGTTCTGCATTGATGGAAGAATGTTGTGTTTATGCTGACCATTATGGAGTTGTAAAAAAATCTATGAGTAAATTAAAAGGACAACTTGAAGAGTGTCAATGAGAGAGAGAGGCCAAAAAAGGGTGGTTTGAGTCTTGGTTCACACAGTCCCCCTGTTTAACTACGTATTTATCAACCCTGGCTGGTCCAATAATAATCCTCATATTATTGCTAACTATAAACTCTGTTTGTTCAACCATGTAATTTCTTTTCTCCAATCTCAAATTGGACAAGTTAAACTTATGTTAATACCCCACTAGCAGACATAAAATGTGACACCCCCCAATGATCACTTTTATGACTAAAAGTAGCCAGAAGAAAAAGTGGGGAATGAAAGGTTAATAAAATAGGCACTTGTCACTTTCTGTTTTTCTGTACGCTTAACAAAACACTGTTGAAATCTTGAGAAATGTTTGCTAATATTGTTCCCAGAATGTGCTGTCCCCAACTGCCAAACTACAGAATGCACTCACTCACCGTGTTACACGCAAACTGCCCACTCGCCTTGATCCATTAATAAAAATCCCTCCCTGCCCTCTCCAAGGAAAGTATATAAGCTCTGCTTAAGCTGTTCTCAGGGCTCTCTGCTCTATTCAAGTGAGCTATGAGCACCAGCACGCTGGACCCCCAATAAACCCTTTTCTGTTGCATGAGGTAGATTCTGGGTGGTCTCTTCCTCCGACGCTCACCTGACATTTACTTGGATGACTGAATGTAGAAAAGAACATCCATTCAAAACGGGATAGTCAGTAAGATTAGGAATATAGTTGGTAGGTTTAGGAAGAAGAGTGAATATAGGATTTGGAAAAAAAAGTCCTTTAGCAATAGGGTTTCATATAGAGAGTGAATGTAAATGTCAGCACATGTGAAGAGTCAGTCACAATGATGAACTGGAGAAAACATGTAGGAAAGCAGATATCAATAGAGACATTATGAAATCAGGCAAAGCATAAAGTTAGTGATAGGATTACACATTCAACATGTTTGACTTTAATTATATAATCTAAGGAAAAAAGAAATATGTAGTCGTCAATAGGATTGACATTTGAGAGCATTAGGCAAGTGGACATGGATGATTTTAGTAATGCAGGTTCACTTTCCATTTAGGTTTTGGTACAATCATAAGTGTGACCTTTGCATTTTGTTTTCAGAATATTACTGTGATACAATGTATATGTAGATCAGGTGACATGAGTATTTCTTGTACCATTTCTGGGAGCAATATTTTGAAGACGTATAAATTAGTATTGGGGGTACAAAGAGTTGTACCCTGTGTCTATGAATATAGAGGTTTCCTTGCCTAAAGACATTTTGAGAAACTGCCTCTGAGGCTGGGCACTTGAAATATATGTTGTTGTCAGGAGCTTTAGCTTCCTTTGTTTTGAGACCATCAAAGCTAGATATGCATCTATGTGACCTGAAGGACATGTGTTCTTATTTTCCAATGAAAATGGTGCAGCAGTGATGAATTCTCTTTTTGTAGGTAAACAATGGCCATTGGGGCTAAGCGTCTCCCCGTGTGGACTGTGAAGCCCTTTGGTCATACTCCACTTTTAATGGTCTTTCTTGCTGCTACAATGGGAGTTTGGTATTTGCTTCACAAAATACAAGGAGTCCAAATTGGTCGCAGTGCTGCACGGCATTCTGTCACATGTGGTTGGTCAGTGTCTGCTGGAGAACGCACCAGCTAGGCTTCTACCCCACATAGCTTGCACTCTTTTCCATAGCAACCTGATTCTGAACATTGCCCAGAAACGTCTCCATATACCAAGATGCCTTTTCATATAATTGTCTGCTGGCTGCACCATGTCAGTCACAGGACATTTGGAAGCCAATGGCAGATCTACATGGCCACAGCACAGATGTATTATCACACACTTGCTAACCACTACTCTAGGCTCACTACTCAGAAGGCTCCAACTTACTGGCATCTCTGTTCTACAGCATTTTCATGAAACCCAGTCAATCAAGGCACTGTCTGGTATACTCCTGATCAGCAATAGGACATGGAAATGTTTTCCAGTGCCATCTGGTCAAGGGAATGTCCAAAATTTCATGGTATTTTTCTCGCCATTTTTCAAGGATGAATTTGGAGCCACTGTGTGTTTCCCATTCATCCAGGAACCATAAAATTTTGAGGAAGCTCATTTGAATGAAACCTCTGGAGAACTCTCACAGGCAAGGCTTCCCAAAGAGGGGGCAAAAGGTCACATGAAGCCAGGCCCATTGAGGTCTACAATGTGAGATCCATGTGTGTTTTGTCTCTTAATTATGGCTGTCAACTCTTTAAAAATAAAATCATGTAATATCCTGGATGAGATTTCCATGGCGATGTGGAAAGCCATCCTGGGCCTAGAACTCAGTTTCCAAGGGCGATTCTCATGCGTGGCCTCCTAAAATCCCAACACGACTTCATGGCAATACTTCTCTTAGTTCAGTTCCAGAACTCAGTCTTATGGGGAATCACACCAGTGTTCAAGCCCAGGTGGACCCAGTCATCTCTTCCAACCACAAACAAATGACCACAATTAAAACCAAAACACTCTCAAATGGCCTTCAGCTTCTTCCATATAGACACTCAACATAAATTATATAACTGGTACCAACTTTAAATAATGGATTGAATTGTTATCTGAAAATATACAGGAAATCTTATATTGATATACAATCATTCATTCCAAAAAGTTATACATCTAATGGTAATATTAGGGTTATGGTTTATCATGAAGAGTGTGGGAGTTTTGCTTCAAATTTTTATGGAAATCGAAAACAATGTGTTTGGAAAGAAGTCTCATGAGAAGAACAGTCAAGAAACCTGGAGGAATACATGTGTTCTGAAGCAGGAAATGATTGAAAGTGAAACAAATGCCTATTAATTTGTGAACCTGTGGATGAAATATATATCCTATGGTGCGCATAAACTGAAGAAATAGTAATGTACCAGTGTTAAATAAAATGAACTTCAAAATACACATCATGTCCCATAGGAATCTATTTGCATTGATGTTAAACTGGGTCAGTTACTGTAGAAATATTAGGATTGTATGCACCATTTACTGAAGTTACTTTTCAGTACTAGGAAACAAATATGTATTTCAGGTGGATGTATATTTCTGAGAATAATCTTGTGAAAAGTTGATTATGAATCCACATACATGAACATGAATGAATTTAGGTAGTGTATATAGGACACATATATTTTATATTTTGAAAAATTTGGAGAGATATATATATATATATATATATATATATATATATATATATACACACACACACACAAAACACAAACACAGACAATGAAAAGTAGCAATATATATGCCAATCGAAATTCTTCATGAAATATATATCATCCACTGATGCAAAAATATTAATTTTACTTAGCATGGATTTATGTATAATGTTTTTTTTTTTACTAGGAGGCTCCCCCATAGGTTGAATTTTCAGTTCCAACAGCGTTTAGGAGAAGTGATCTCTTCTCACAATTTGAATCTGCTAAGTCAGCCACCTCACAAGAATATACGTGTGATACCACGTAGGATTCTATATGTGCATATAAAATACATGTGGCAAGTAGGCTACAGAGAAAGGGAGACAGGTATTCACATATTTTTTAACTTTAAAAACACATGGAGAACTATTTCATTTAAAAATTAGCTAGATTTATAACACCTACCCTAGATCATGCAAAAGGCAACTCCAACTATACACCATGCCTCCTCTGAACTGCTTGTATTTCTATTCTATTTGGGTTATTTTTCTCCATCATATTAGGATTAGTAGTCATAGTCTAGTAGGGTATGGGTTAATGCCAGGTGTCCCGGCCGGCAGGACACATCAACGTGGGCATCGAACATAGTTGGGAAGGAATGAAGGGACAAGAGACAGGACAGATGACACCCAGACAGGAGTTCTGATCAAGCTGCAAACTTTTATTGTTCTCACAGGGTGTTTATATGCTGCTGATGGGAAAGCTCTCTTATCGGCAGTTGCTGGATGTCTTCACAGGGTTAGATAACCTCAGGATATTTCAGGAAGACAGATGGCGACAGGATGTCTCAGGGAGATAGATGGTTGTGGGATATCTCCCAGGCAGGATGTCTCCCAGGGGGCTGTTTCTTGTAAGTGTCAGACTATTCTTTGAAGGAGAACTTCCTTTTAGCCCCTGACATCTCCCCCTTTCTTATATAAAATATTTGACTTACCTTACCGGCCATGTTTTTAGGGGGGGGGGGTTAGAGGCTCTGTTTCTCTAGGAGGCCTTAGAATATCTCCTGATCCGAGCGAGCATCTTTACTAGCAGATTTCGTGGTGGCCTTGGCATGTTTTTGGAGGAGATGGCCTTGAAGGGGAAGCATGCCAACCGCCATGCACCAGAGCATGTCACTCACAGGTCTTGTGTTTGGGGATTCGTGTATCCATCCTTTTGCAATCCTTCCTGCACCCTCCGATATTATGGCCTAACGTCCTCACTCCATGGGTGCGTCTTCCCCCAAGCCGAAGGGCCCATGTAGACGAACCCTTATGGCAAGGGCAGAAGATGGTTTGTCAGAGCTGTTACTTATAGTTTTATGTAAGAAAGAGAGATTTGTGGGGATGTAAACTTAAGAAATAAGCCTGTGAGAAGGGTAGAACATCCTTTTAAAAGTTGACAGCGTGGTCTTCCATCTCCAGATGATGATAGTGGATTTGTAGGGGCTTAGAGGCCATAATATTAATGTGTTCTTTAATAAATTGTACCACACTGTTTATAATGCAGGGTCCTATGGTCACCATTAAACGTAAACCCAACAAAGGGCCTAATAGGGGAAGAAGGTAGGGTAGAAATCCATTAAGCTTTGTCCAGAGGGGATTTTCAAATAGTTCCCTTCATCTCTTTTCTAGATCTTCTTGAAGCTGCTTAAATTTAGTGCATACTATGACTGATTTATTGGCATAAAAGCAGCATCGTTCCCCTAAGGCCAATCAAATATCTCCCTGGTTAGCAGTTAGCAAATCTAAGCCTCGTCTGTTTTGAAGGAACACTTTTGCCAGGAAGTCTATTTGGTCCTACAAATCTTTAATGGTTTCTGATAGAGTTTGTACATCATTTTAAGTTGTTGAGACAGGCGATGGTAAGGGTGTACTGCCGTGCCTAAGCCAGTGTACCTGTGCCCACAGCAGCTGTTATTCCAAGGCTGGCAATAAGTGATAAGGCCTGTATCGCCCTCCTCTGTCTTTTGACTAAGGTGTCTAGGCTAGAGGTTCGTCTCCTGGGACAATAGTTATATCAGGGAGTAATAAGGCAAGAACACAGCCACTGTTCCAATTCGCTGGAAGCCTGGGGAAGGCCACATTTCCTCCACACATAACAACTGTGCCATTGGGGGGACAAAGAGATGGGATGGGTGAGGAATAATTTTGTACTGTTGAGCAATTTCCAAAGGAAGCAATTCCAAAATCCATATCATAGGTATTATTCTGCATCACGCCTAAAAGACATAATGTAAAAGTGCCTATAGGCTGTACTTTAAAGGGAAATCCGGGTTGGCATGTATTATCATTGTCCATAGTAGAATTAATAGGAACTGCCATAGGCATGCTTGCCCCTGTTGTCATGCAGAGCCAGCAATTACCAGCAAGGGTGGGGTTGGAATTATTAAGGAAGGAGAAGGTAGTTTGCAAAATATCTAATGTATTGGTATCTAAACCTGGGAACTGGGATTTCGGCTACATTAAGGGATGATATGTGAGCTCAGGGATTTGGGGTTTCAAAAGTTTGATTATCTGAGGATGCTTGACTGCATCAGTGGGTCCTCTACCATCAGAGACCCCTGTAGGGTCCTTAATGGGCCAGTAGGAAGTTTTTCCGACAGTGCCTTGGCACCCAGCTGACTGTAGCTTGGTGTATTTGCCTTCTCCTCCCTGGTCAAAGAGAACGGGGGAATAATGAATAGTGGTCCACCCTGCTTCATGAGTTTTAGTTAGGGAGGCTTCAAAAAATCATTCTCCCTGCTTGTTAACACAAATTGAGGCCGACACAAAACAAGAGACATGCATCGCCTGGGTATGCGTACGGGTTGCAGAACAATTTTGGAGAGCTTTACTTGTACTAGGGGGAATAATCTTTGGCTTGTTAACACATACTCATTTAGGCTGATGAACTCCTCTGAATTTATGGTCAACCTCGGCACAGAGGTAAGCCACCTTAGTCATGCAGTCAGCAGTCTGGTTCCAACTAGTGGGAGCCTGAGTCCAAGATCCTCCCTTGCCTTCACGGGGGGAGGGGGGGGAAGGTACTCCATGATGTTGGAAGGTGGAGGGACCAGGCCTCCGTGCACAAACCTGTTCAGCAGAAGTGCCTTAAGCAGGATCCTCACACAGATTGTTGGATGGATCCAAAAAAGGGGAAAATTTGTACTCAGGGAGAGGGCCTCCGTCCCCGGTTTGAGGTAAGTCATTAACCTGTTTAACCAGGCATTCTGGTAACCATCTTGGAGCTGCTAGCTCTTGGTCCAAAACACAAGCTGAGCCACATTCCCAGATGAGGACAGGATGTGGGCATTTCCATTTATTTGTAAGGGGATTTCGCCACATAACAGGTGGCTGATCAGAATTGGAAAAGGGATGCCAGTGTGTGTCTGCAGCCGAAAGGCCTTCACTGTCTAGGGTAAGAAAAGAAAGGGCAAATAATGCATGGTTAAGGCAATGCCTGTGAGTGGTAAATACAAGGGCGGAAGCCTTAAGGCGAAATAGCCAAGTCTTTAAGGTAAGGTGGAACATTCCACAATGCCTTGGCCCTGAGGTTTGTATTGAATTCCAGTAGGATGACAAAATTGCAAGGTAGCACAAAACTGTTTAAACTTGGCACTGGTATATGGAGGACAATTATCTGTTTTAATATGTATTGGTTTACCCATTATGGAAAAGGCTGAAACAAGATGAGAAAGGACATCTTTGGTAGCCTCTCCAGAATGTGGTGATGCAAAAATAAAGCTGCTGAAGGTATCGATAGAAACGTGTATATATTTGGTTTTTCCAAATTCAGGAAAATGAGTAACATCCATTTGCCAAACCTGATTTGGCAGTAATCCTCGGGGGTTAACTCCCACGTGTTGAATGGGGAGGGAGAGAGCGCAAGCAGGGCATTCTTTTACTATTTCTCGTTTCTGTTGCCTGGTAATTTTACAAAGTAATCGAAGGCTCTGGGAATTTAGTTGGTGAAGATTGTTTAGCTCCGTGGCCAATTGAATGGAGCCACCAAAAATTGGAAAGATGGTAGGAGTTGCTGCATCAGCTTGAGCATTACCTGTGTTAGAGGGCAGGAAAGATCAGAGTGTGCCCTGATGTGTCCTAAGAAAAATGGGTGTTGTCTGGCCTGAATTAGCTGCTGAAGCTGGTGAAACAGAAAGGCCGCATTGGAAGCTTTAATGGCGGGTGAAATCTCCAGCAGGGGCACAGAATGAGCAATGTAGGCACTGTCTGTATGAATATTAACAGGATTATCACAAAATGTTATAAAAACTTGTGTTATGGCAAACAATTTCACAAACTGTGCTGAATGATAGACAGTATCAAAGGTGGTAGGCTGGTTATTGACAACAAAGACCGCACAGCCATTACTGGAACCGTCTGTAAAGACAGTAAGGGCTTGGAACTGGGAGCCTTTTGAGTAATTTTGGGAAAAATAAATGGATGTATCTGGACAAAATGTAAAAGGGTGTCATTGGGGACGTGGTTATCAATTGTTCCCAAATGGCCTGATTGGGCAATACCCCATTCATCCCCTCTCTGTAGTAAAAATTGGGTTTGGTCATTAGTATATGGAATTAAAATATTATCAGGGTCTTTGCCAAAATGTTGTCGAGAAAGCAAACGACCTTTAATAATAATAGAAGCTACCTGAGCAAGATAAACGGTAATAAACTTGGAGGATGTGGTGGATAAATGGACTCAAAGCAAGGGGAAGCCTTTATTTTTAAAATATGGATATCACTGCCAAAATTTTCCTGAGGGTATATGAGGAGTGTGTAAAAGAACCAGAACCAGAGGAAGGTTATAAGAAATTTGTGTAACAAACTGTTTGGAAATGGCCTCTGTGACTTGGTTTAAT